>NC_141136.1:21317537-21621796 GCF_053477565.2 Lygodium microphyllum | reverse complement strand
TCTCAAATGGATTTTTACCCAGAAGGAGCTCAACATGAGGCAACGGCGGTGGATTGAAGTATTGGAGGAGTATGATTTTGAAATCAAGTACCGACCAGGGAAAGAGAATATAGTTGCTGATGCACTCAGTCGCAAGGCATTCCTAAATTCCCTAATCTTGCAGAATCCATCAACGGCCAGATCTCTGGCTACAAAGGTATCTATGCCAAGCAACCCTATACTCGAACTAGCTAGAGAGGAAGCATGCCATGATTTGGCCTACCAAACAATGATAAAAGAAATATCTACCAAGGATCAGAATCTGAAGTTACAGGCCAAGTATCAGGAATTTTCCATTGATAATGGACTTGTCTACTACAGAACAAGGCTGTGTATACCAACAAGCCAGTTACTTAAGCAGAAGATATTATGGGAAGCTCATGATTCCCCTTTCGCAGGACATCCTGGCTATGCAAAAACTCTTAATGCAGTTAGGAAGAGCTACCATTGGGAGAGGCTCAAAGGTGACGTTCTCAAATATGTCACTGAATGTTTGTCTTGCCAACGTATCAAGGCTGAACATGTCATGATGCCAGGAAAATTGCAACCACTTGACATTCCCCAAATGAAATGGGAATTCATTAGTATGGATTTTGTGGTGGGCTTACCCCAAGTCCAAGGAGGATACAATTCCATTATGGTTGTAGTTGACATGCTTACTAAGGTTGCACACCTGATTCCAGTAAAGACAAACTATAAAGCCTCCGACATTGCAAGATTGTTTATCAAGGAGATATTCAAGCTACATGGGTTACCTAGAAGGATCATTAGCGATCGAGATTCTCTCTTCACTTCACACTTCTGGAGAGCTATCTTTGAAGCTATTGGGACTCAACTCTGTTTTAGCACCGGCTACCATCCCCAAACGGATGGACAAACAGAGCAAGTGAATCAAATCATCGAGGATATGCTTAGGGCATACTGCTATCGAGAGCCGAAGAGGTGGATTCAATACTTGCCGTTAGTAGAATTTGCCTACAATGCTTCTTACCAGCAGAGCATTCAAATGACCCCTTTCCAGGCATTGTATGGTCATGATTGTCGAAGTCCCCTAAACTTTTCTGATCCAACCCTAAGAGTTGAAGCTTCAAGATAAATGTTGGAGGACATGGAGGACCAAATAAGGTCAATAAGACAAGACATACAAGCAGCCAAGGATAGACAAAAGGCATATGCAGATTTGAAACGTCAAGAGAGGGTCTTCGAAGAAGGAGACATGGTCTTCATTCGTGTACGCCCTAAAAGGAGTTCTCTATCTCTAGGAGAATGCAAGAAGCTAAGTCCAAGGTATTGTGGGCCGTATAAAATCCTCAAATGCCTGGGACCCAATGCTTATAAATTGCAACTTCCTGATAACCTAAAAGTTCACAATGTATTCCATATTAGTCTCTTAAAAAAATATGTACCCAACCCTAATCATGTACTTGATGACCAACAAATTGTAATGCCTAGTCAAGGAGTCCTTGAACTAAGACCGGATAAGATTTTAGATGTTAGGGAGAGACAGTTAAGATCTAGAACCTTGAAAGAATGCCTCGTCCAATGGAAAGATTATCCCGAAGAGGATGCAACCTGGATAGATGAAAGTTCTCTCAACCATCAATATCCCCAGTTTATCTCGAGATGAGGACATCTCGATTCTTCTAAGGGGGAGAGAATGTAATATTCCCACCCACTCGTGAATATTGATTTCCCCCACACTGCGTAAACCTCGTGCAAAGGTTATCTCTCATATTGGAATTACCGGCAGTGTAATCTGTAACCTGCACGCGAGAAATCGAGACCTCCGCATTAGCAAAGCAAGCCCGAGGGTTCAAATCCGCAATTCACATGTAAACACCCTCTTGGGAGGGGCAAAATGGATATTATTAAAGCAATTTTTTTATTTATTTATCCCTTTCCCCCAGCCGATGCACGGCTGGAGGAGAGGGAGTGTGGGGGGATGGGCTTGGTGGAGTCGTGGGCTGCATGAGGAGGGGGGAAGCCATGCAGCGGCCACATGGTGGAGCTCTCCTCTCCCCCCCCCTTATCCTATAAATACACCTTTAAGGTGTTGAGGTGAGGAGGGAAAACGGCTGCTGCCATCGCCGTGCTGAGAGAAGAGGAGAAGGCTGCGTGAAGGGTTTGGACAGACGAAGGGAGGCTGTCGAGCTGGTGGGATTGGAGGAGGGAGGAAACCGTGATGTTGGAGGAGAAGGTTGCCACGTTGGGAATCTAAGACAAATGGAGTGAGGGAGAGGCGATGTGACCACCGCCACATCCAAATCCGCCACTGAGCTACAGGCCGCCCTGCTGCGCCGGATGTTGCACACACTCCCGCCATCATCGCCATCGATCAATACTCCCCTCATCGTCAAAAATTTCCTTCCCCAATCATTGGCCTTTATCCACGTGGTCTTCTGGGAAGGTAGAACCTTCCTAGAAGCTTTTGGAAGCTTCTAAAGTACAAGGCTTAAGGCCTTGTGCACACGGGTTCCACCTCAGGGGGTTAAAAACCTTCCCTTAAAGCCCATTTCCACAGCTTCTAAGGGATAAGGCTTTGGCCTTGTTCCTGCGGCCTTCTCGGGTTTAAGACCGAGCTCATTAAGCTCTATTCCCGTAGCTTCCTCGAAAAACTCTAATTCTCGTAAGTCCTTGTAAAGCCTCCATTTTCGCAGCTCCATCCATAAGAGCTCCATTTCCGCAAACAAAGCTCAAATCCCATAAGCCCAAATCCCTTAAGCCCAATTCTCACAAGCCCTGACCTTTTAAAGATCCGAAGTTCGGTGAAGGTATCTCTTGTGTACGAGGGAGAAGGGGCAAAGGCAACCGGAAGTCCGTAATCACGCCTACGATGGCTCCCAAGAAGTTGCAAGGCACGCCTGCGGGAGGTTCTTCTCCTAGCATTCACGTGGACATCTCCCCGAGCCCACAAACCCAGGTTTTTACTATTGTGATTTCATACAAAAGTAATGTATTAAGCATGACAACTCCATGGATTAGGAAGCACCCGTGCATGTTCAAATTCACCTAGCCTAGTTAAATGCAATTGGGAAAATTGGTATTTTCAATATAAACGCAAATTGTCTATCCATCTTACGACCTTAATAGTATGTTGCCTTGTCGTGTTTTTTTTCAAAGTGACGAGCCTAGAATACCTGTTGCCTATCATTATAAGGTTGGAATTGTTAAAGTGCACCATTGACTAAACATGGAAAGGTTAAGAGTATGTTGCATTTTTAGGCAACATCTTCCTTGTAATGATTCATGAGGAAAAGTTAACACCCATAAGATGTTATCCGAAAAGAAATAGAAGAGCACGAAATTAATATTATGGACTTGCAAGTGGTATGAAAAATGAACACTAGCTTTAGTTTTGTATGAACTTCATTAACTTCATTGTAGCTAGGAGAAAGTTGCATAGTCGTCATGCAAAAATTTCATTCATCAGGAACCGTATTTAGGAAAGGTTGCATGGTTTAACAAAGCATGAGATTCCAAGGTGTAGACAACAAGGTAGTAGGCATGATTATTTGATGTAAGTCCTAGTAGGTCCTAGGAAAGTTAGTATCCAGATTATCATGTATTTTTACTTTACCAAGGAAAGATGGAGTTATTGTGAACTATGTGATGCGTGGAAGCAATGAATCGCATGTATTGTGGTAGTTGCAACTATTTTTCCCTTTTGATCTAGTTTATTATCTCTATGAAAGGTTTATCCTTGTCGCAAGACAAGTATATTGAATTGTCTAAATCACCTAACCCACAAGGGATTCATATCGGCATGATTCAGTCGATATGATAAATATCCCGAGTGCTAACTAGGGTTTAGCACGTTAAGGATTCGACCTAGTTTTGCACTTGTTGCCAAGTCAAAACCCTCAAACCCAAAGATCATACCCACATTCACGAAATGTTGAGTCAATTGGACGGGCTTGCAAGAAACGATCTAGGGTTTCTACCCTAAGGATCGCTCGTTCAAATGATGAAACTCGAATTGAGTTGGAACCCCTAGGACAAAACGTTGTCGAACTAGTGTAATTAGGAATGGGTTGGGTAAAAAAGACACCCTAAACCCTGCTTCTCGTCTGAAGATAATTCCGATACCAGAAAACGCCGTTCAATGGGTGAAATGATCCCATGGAATTGATGCGACTCTTGTGCAATAAGTTGCAACGTTGCATAGACTTGTTGCTTGTTCACAAGAGAGTTTTGCCATTTCTTGAAATAAGGTTGGTAAGTTCTTGCGCAAGTTTAACTTGCAAGAGAATGAGTAGTCATCCTGTTACATCACCTATCTTGGGGAAAAATTGCCAAGTAAAGTGAAGTTAGGTAATTGCTTGAAAGCAAATGATCAATCAATAAATTAAAGCGACATGGTCGCTAGGATTTACTGTTAATAAAACCTAAGGTATTGGTTAAGTTGGGTTAACAGGGTATGGCCCTAACCCAAGGACAAAAGGGTGAACAAATAAACCCTTGGGGATCTTGCCAAGTCGCAATTAATCCCGATCGAACGCTGGATGCATTCGGAAAGAAGGATTCACTCCTTGACAGTTGGCCAAATAAACGACCACTGGAATTGATTGTGCTTGTAACAGTTTAGGAAGCACTGTTTGCATTGTTTGCTCAAAGAACTAAAGGATGAAATGATATCTAATGCTTCAGGTTGAAGGCCTGAAGGGAGTGGCAGCTTCAGTTACCCCTGACTGCCTGTCTGACCCTAACCAAGGGGGTTGTTGACCGCGCCGGGAACGTGGACCGAACCCGCCGCGAGAGGTCTTTCCGTTGAGCTCTACTTGGAGCAGGAGGACGCTTGGGTGCCAGGGGGGGCTCTGGCTGTAAATCCCTCGCCTTCCGGGTCCTGCACAAGAGGGTAACGTGACTCGGGATTGGATCTCGAGGCCCGCATACTAGTCTACGGGCAAAAGCTTGGAATAGTGATCCCTAGCGGATTACTGGTTAGCCTTCGGGCAGATTATGGACTAGCCTACGGGCGGAACTCCTTGTATTTCAAAGATAAAATGATGAAATGATAATAAATAATTTGGCTGATATTGTTTTTCTATATCAAGTGATAAGATTACGTGAAGGAACCAGTGCTTAACAGGAGTAATTAAAGAAGCTGATTGCTATATGTCAAATTAATGTGTTAGATAATTACATAACTAAAACAAACTAAGGAAAGTGCGGAGGATGGGCCATGGGTCCGTCCTACGGTTGGGTGGTCCCGGTTAGCCGGGAACTTTTCTCAAAAGTCTCAAAGAACAGCGGGATGATCATCATTATCAAAGCAAATAATGAGAGCGATAACCTAGAGTTACCCGATTTACGCTATTTTAGGGGAACGGAATGGGACTATGCCTTATGGCAGAGAGGTTGAACCTTGCATCCCTCTCGTTTCCCATTCTCCTTGAACCAAGTGCAGCGTGAATCCGCTTTGGACCGGGCGTTTGTGCGTAAAGTAGTTCACTTGGGTTTGACGCTAGTTGCTGTTAGCTAATGACCAAACAGGAAAACCCAAATTCCGGTCGATTCTAAGTGGGAAACGGCCAGGATGCTTCCGCTACGTGGCAGATACGGGAAGACCTAGATTGCAAAACCTGTAACATTCCATGGGAGTGCCGGGCGGAGTTTTCTAGACATCCTTTCCGATGGACTGCTAAGACGTGTCTTGGATGATTCTAGTGGACACGTTACAGTATTTGTTTTTGCATGAATACATGTTGTACAAATGCCTCTGTTACAAGGTGAGAATCAACATTCCTTTGTCTGAGAGCTATAATTTTACCCTTCTAGTGCTTTGATACATCTACAATTGCAGATGCTTTCACCCTAAAAGCTCCCTTAATACTTGGACACATATGTACCCTATTTTGGTGAGCCTAAGAAAGAATGGCCTAACATTAGTGACTATGAGGACTTATGCAAGATTGATGCATCCTCTATTCTACCATGGTATGCGTCCATCACATATCATCTATCAATAGGCAACCTGACAGAAACTCTTTCTAAATCCAAGAAGAGAAAGATTAAGCAACCAACACTTTACTTTTCAATAATAGTAGGTGTCTCATATAGAAAAGATATGGATGAGATTTATCATCATTGTGTTGGGCGTGATGAGGTATCCTTTATTCTAGAAGAATATCACGATTTAGCATGTGGAGGCCATTTTGTTGGATGATGCATCACCTAGAAAGCATTACGTGATGGGAATTGATAGTCAACGGTTTCCCAATATACTTTTGCACATGTAAAGCATTGTGACATCTGTCAAAGACATGATACTAGGGAAATTTGTAAGTTACCACTTAATCCTATTCTTGTGACTTTGCCCTTTGAGAAGTGGGGCATTGATTTTGTTGGACATGTGCATCCTTTGTCTACTACACAGAAGCATTATATCATTATGATGACGGACTACTTCATAAAATGGTCTGAAGCTCAAGCTACGATGAAAAACAATGCTAGGGAAACAACTAGTTTTATTATGCAAAAAATTGTCTACCATTTCAATCCACCTAAGGAACTATTTTCTGATTGTAGGACACACTTTTTTAATAAGGTTATAGAAGCCTTGATTGAAGCTATGAAAATTAAACATAATAAAACCATCCCATATAATCCACAAGAAAATGGACAAGTATACAAGTTGAGAGTACCAATAAGAAACGTGTAAGGATTCTGTCCAAAACTATATCAGAGAGTAAGCATGTCTCGGAAAAGCAACTTCATGTGACTACATGTGCTTATAATACAACATTCAAGAGAGCAGCATGCACACCCCATTTAATCTTGTATATGGAGAAGAGTGTGTCTTGCCCTTGGAAATTGAGACAGTTTAATGTATCATTGTGCAGCCTTGGATATATTAAGATGTTTGAGACAGTGACTTGTTAGTTGCTTTATTATTAATGGAACTGCCTTGTGGGTTCATTGGCTAATTATGCCTTTGTTGAGGATGTATTTCTCAATTGTGGTCTTGAAGAGTGTTAGAATTGCTCGATCTTATCATTCCATGACTACTATGGGGATTAACTTTGCTGATACATCTTATTATGGCTGCTAATGGTTAGTATGGGTGATGAGTTAGGTAGCAATTAACCATCTTCCTATTCTTTCATGGATACATAGGATCATTAAATTACATATTTGTCAAACACTCCTTGCCATTTATGCAAGGGCCTAGCTAATAATCAGATACATTTAGTTTAGGGTCTAAGTGGCCCATCCCTTGGTTTTGTGTTGTATTTCAGTATGATTTATATGATGGTCAAGGGTTTGCTTTCAAGCATGGGATGATGTATGGTGTGCTCTATGGTTTTATTTTCATTAGGCCAAGAGGGACATTCCTTTTATAGTGTATTGGTTGATTTCATAAGGCAAACATGGCCATGTATTTCTTTGATGCAGGTGTGGTTAATGGTTTCTTGTTTTAATATTGTACTAAATAAATTTGATGAAGTATCTAGAGGGAGCCTCTTGCTATGTAGAAGCTTCTTGTGGCCAAGTTCAAGTGATGTCATTCCTTTATACGTTTTTCCCTTTGTGCTATAGATGTAAATATGTACGTGAGGAATTTTCTTCTTCGGAGGACCAGCAAGTCAAGTTGGCATGAAGTCCCAAAGTTTAGGTTATATGTTTCTAGGGAGGTCTGCCTCTTGTAAAGCATTGTTTGGCATTTGAAGATCTATTTTTAGAGTAGTCCTAATAAGTGATCATGTTTTGCTAGCTTGCTAAGTAGTGGTTTCTAAGAGTTTTTGTTAGTTGTGAGGTAGATAGATAAGCATACCACATACAAAAAAGAGAATGAATAATTAATATATCTAAAAAATCACATATAAAATACAAAGGTGCGTAAAAAGGGATTCTAGCTCATGGAAATAGAAAAGAAAAGAAAGAAAATTTCCAAGAACACATGATTATTGCATTGCAAAGGCTTGGTAGGTTCTTGGGAATAAGTCAGATGACCTGCTGATGCCTTGTCTTCCTAGGGGTGATATTTAGCTTTAAAAATAAATAAGGATGACTAGAGTGAAAATACAAGTGAGTGGAAAAACCAAAGGATTTAGTATCGCCTTGTGAGAGCTTGGTAGGTTCTTGGATACCGAGACATGACCTGAGAGACTGATGCCCTATTCTCCTTAGGTCACAATACGCTTAGCTCCCTCCTTTTTACATGCTCGAGTATCAAGTCCAAAAGTATCAAAAAGTGATAGATCAAAAGTATTTGAAAATACAAGACCAGGCTATAGGAGTCCTCGCCTAATAGGAGTTCCTCGTCTAGTTGTCCTATGTTAGGCAGAAAGATCAATCCATCACTTAGGATGACTCATTTGATAGTTCTTTTTAGCTAGTATGTGTTGGAGTAGTTGGTTAGGGACTAGCTCTAATTCTTTGTCACATTATACATGGCTTATCCCTCGTGGATTTTCATGCCTTGATTTGGTCAAAGGATAGAGTGAGAGCTATGTTTGTGCTTTATCGTGTATCTTCCTCGTAACAGCTTGATGCTCTTAATGGTTTATTTATGTACAAATCATTTCATGGATTCAATGGGCTAAGTCACCCTATCCAGTGTTTGCCAACGAGTGCCGATTTTTTAAGCCATTTTTAAAGCATCAAAGTGGCTCAGGAGGCATAAAAGAACAAATTTTCATGGAAAATGAATCGAGTGCAGATCAAGGAGCTTGAGTTTTACTAAATGCATTTTGATGCCAAGAATCTAATGCAAGTCTCCGTTCGTCCAATTGGAGGTCCTTTGACCCCCCATTTATGGTCCCAAGGTATGGCGATGTGAAGTGGCTATCGGATCCAAGACACTGAAAGTGCATGACACAAGTCAAATTCATAGATTTTGATGCTATAAAGCCTGCCGTCCAGTCAGATTGGAATTCGAAGGCTATTTATCCCTCTAACGGGGTGGAAACCACTTCTAGGACGTGTGAATGCACAGGAGACAAAACTAGTTAACTTCAAAGTTTAACGTTTAATGTTATGTCTTTTTTTAAAAACTCAAGAATTCAACATGGAGGAGGGGGGCATAGTTTTTTTGTGATTGGCTTGATTATGGCTTTTCACGTCGGCAAAATCTATTAGAAATAAAAGGCATGTCTCTAATCTAGGCGTCCAAGGCTTCAATTTGATTGTATGCATGTGCGATATGATACCACAAATAAAATTCTCCGATTTCAATCTTTCTCTCTCATCTTTGGACCTTGTTCCCATGGCTATTCTATGTAAGAGAGGGGGTAGACTAAGATGAAATATTTTGGTTGTGTGATAATGTTTAAGCATTATGGAGAGTTGTTTGAAGGTTGAGGATACGTCAATGGCCATGGAATAGCATAGCCACTTCCCGACTTTGAAATACGTATGGATTCGTATGGAATTAATTATATAAGTGCTCATTTTTTACGTTCTCTAATGATTCTTTCGGGCATAATATGGAAAATGGTCTCAAATGATTAAATATGATTTTCATTGCTAGAGAAATCAAAACTCTCAATTGGTTCTTACAGTTCTTATAAAAACAATAAAAATGGAGAAAACCCGCAATGCAAGAATTGCAAGATTTTGGAAAAATTGAGGGTTTTATGAGTTTTCATGATTCTTTTGGTGCGCATATGGGGTCATATGGAATATAATACTAGTTCTTGGTTCATACAAGCTCTACATGTTTGAAAATTTTATTTAAAAAATCTAATAATAAATAAAATAAATAAAAAATAGAAAAATCGAGAAAAATAAAAAATAAGGAAAAATAGAAAAATAAATTTTATGTATGAAAAAATTTAAAAAATTATGAATATGTCCATGAATGTATGGTGGGGTTAGGGCATGAGATTTAGACTCAGCTTATTCCCATTCTTTATGTTATAGTGCATATTTAATGCTTTTCACACAAAAAAATACATTAAAAATACTATTTATACATATCATCGAATGTAAAATCTTAAACGGTAGGGGGAAAGGGATTGGAAAAGTTGAATATCATGTGGAGTTTTAATTTAGTGCATGTTCTATCATATAGGATCCCATTATTTTAAGTTTTTTAAAAAAGGACAATAGCATGAATTATTTTGGTGATCTTAGTAACGACGCACAACGTTAGACCAAAATCATAAAAAGAATTATTTGTGCACATCCACACTGATTTTTATTAGTTTCTTATTTGCACACTTAAAGGTATTCACTTTACATCCACATACGTGGTATCATCGATATTATCTCCTAGATATATATCACTTGTTTTCAAGTTATTGACCCACATTGAGTGCGAGGTTCCCTAAGCTATAGAATCGTTTTCTTTAGGGAACTGTTGTGGTTAGGATCGAATTATCTCCTAGAAAATTTTATTAAAAGAGAGGACTATGTTGCATATGTGTTATATGTGGAAGTAACACATCCTAGGGCTAATCCCTCATGTGTAGAAGAGTTGTAGTGGAACCATAGCAATAAGATGGGGGTGCTCCCTTTGTTTGTGCTACAAGGTGCTAGTCATTGTTATATTTGGGTACCCAAATTGGTTGGAGTCAAGAAGGATAATGTGTTGGACTACGATCTAAAGATTTTATCTACAAACGCATTCTGTGGTTAAATCGGTTCATAATGTTTATATGCTCTTGGTCGTGAGGCCCTAGCGTTGTTTTGAGTGAGTTTAGGAGGCCCGTCTAGCTAGAGCCCTAGAGCTGATATATTTTGCACATTTTTCTCTTTTGGAAACCAGAAATCAAGGTATGAAGTCCCAAGATTAGGTTAGGCATGTGTTGGGAGGTTTGAGCAATTATCCACTTTGTGTGAAAACATTATTGAGCATGTAAAGATATCTTTTAGAGATAGTGACCCTATCCTCCTAGCCTACTAGAAAGCTAGTTCTAGGAATTTATATTAGCTGCGAGATAGTTAGGGAAGCCTAACGACTAAAAGAAAAAAAATGATAAATGTGTCTAAAATACATACTATATGGAGATGTGTAAAAAGACGTTCTAATCCCTGAAATAAAAATATAAAGAGAAAAATCAGAAGCGTAGATGTTGATCGCCTTGTGAAAGCTTGGTAGGTTTATGGAGAGGAGTCAATAGATCCAAGGCCGATGCCTTGCCTTCTTGGGAGTAGCATCTAGCCAAAAGAAAGTAAGGATGGTTGAAGGAAAAATAAGGATTTAGTGTCACCTCGCAAGAGCGTGATAGGTTCTTGGATACACAGACTAGACTTGAGGCCCATTCCATATTCTCCTTGGATTACAATATGCTTAGCTCCCTACTTTTTACATGTTTGAGTATCAAGTAGTGAACAATAGGAAATTTAAAAAATGAAGCAATATATGAATTCAAGTGGACTAGGCTTTAAGAGTTCCCACCTAGTAGAAGTTTCAAATAATGTTGTCATAGGTCTAGGTAGGTTGGCCACCACTTAGGATGACCCCTTTGATAGCTCTTTTAGTCAGCTTGTGTTGGAGCAGTGAGTTAGCACCTAGCTTTTGATCTCTTTGTTAGATTTTGATTGGTTTATCCCCCATGGAATTCATGTCTTAATCTTTATTAGGGGGCAGGGTGAGAACTGTGTTTTGTGTTATATTGTCTATTTTATTTGAAGTAGCTTGATGCACTTTCCTTTTTATTTGTGTGTGGATCAGTTCATGGGTTCAACCTGCTGAATCACCCTATCCTATCATTATCAATGAGGTGTATTTAGGTACCAAATTGAAGCAAAAAGTGAAGCATTTGCAGTAAAAATCAAAAGTCACTGGAGCAGGTGGCCTAGAACATGTCGATCAAAGTACATTAAACATCCCATTTAAAGAGGCACAACTTTAGCATTAGTGTGACTAGGCACTAAATATAAAGTAAAAAATGAAGTATTTACAATACAAATCAAGAGGTATTGAAGTTTTCTAAGCCAAAGAAATGGTCGAGAATGCATTGGAAACATATGTTTGTTAATCAAAGTTTGTTAGACAACCCATTTAAAGAGGCATAACTTTTACATTACAAAGCAACTACTTAATCTCGAGGCCGAAAAAAGCATCCAAGAGGCCAACTCACTAGAAAATGATGCCAGGAACACATATGTGTTCCCAGATCTGAAATTCGAGTTTGTTTGGGCCTCCAACTTTAAGAAAACCACATGCCAATAGTATGAATAGAAATGCTTTAGCTTTTTTTTTAGTAATAATCTTAAGCAGTTTGCAAACCCACAAAATCTTTTTTTTTGGGGGGGGGCATGGGAAGGGGGGGGGGGGGGGGGGAGGAGAGGCGAGATACATTTTTCAGTGCACCCCTTCAATCCCCATGAAATGGGATTTGTTGGCGATTGTTCGATCTACAAGGAGCAACCCTGGTGGGCATGAGATGCTATTTTTTTTTTGCTTTAGATCACTTTTTGTATCATGCAAAATGATGCATATGCAGAGAACTAGAAATCTAGTATTTCTCTCTCCTCTTTCCCTCTCACCATAATTGTTGTTCATGTGGGTTGAGAGGATGAGGGGGAAGGGAAGTTGGATCACATCAAGATGCAAGAAATGAGGCTAGGGAGCATGAAGATGGTTTTTATAGCTAGATGGAGCATGAGCAAGCGGCCTACATGTCTCCAAAATCATGAAAAATTAAGTGATTTTCTTGTACTAAGTCCCAATTTTTTTAAAAAATCAAGTCTATTATTGTTTCCATCATGAAATTGAGATATATATATAGTCTTCAATTCAATATGGAAGTGATATGTGTTATGTTTATGGATTACAAGCTCAATATTTTAGAATGTGTGGTTGTCATAATGTAAAAATTAATTATCTACTAAATGCAAAACACATAAATTTAGTAAATATTATAATAATTGATAAAATTAGTGAAAGTAATGGTGCATGTGGAGCATGCTAGTTGCCATAGTTGTGTTTCTCTGATTTATAATCAAAATTGGAATATTATTATCATTTATACCAAAAATAATTGAGGAATTTTATTTAAAAATAAAAAAATCAAGAAAACTTTGATTTTAAATCTTAAAAAATGAAAAATTTTAGGATAACATGTTTGAATGTGTAGTGAATAATAGGACATCGGGTCTACCCTCCCTTTTATGATAAAGTGCTCAATTAAGGATGTTTCTATGAAAATATTTGCATTGCACATGGTTGGTTGTTAGTTAAGGTTATTTGAGCACAATATGGCATGACACATTGCACATGCATAAAGCATGGTATTAAAACAAATCTCTTAGATTCATAGCACTTGTTTGCCAAACCATTCACCTACGCTAAAGGAAAGAGGATACTAGCTGTTAGAATGGTTTCTTGGGGAAAGACTGCATTAGGATTTTAAAAAATCTCCTAGATTGTATAATATCAAGATACAACTCTATGTGTGTTTTTATATGTGCAAGATGGTACATTGTGCAGCCAATCCCTCGGTGTAGTAAAGCCATAGGGGCCACGGTAGTCAGCTAGGGGGTGCCCTTTATGTGTGTGAAGTGAGGTGAAATAGTGACCTATGTGTATGGAAGACTCTCTTTGATTGGAGTCAGGAAGGGAAATTTAGTTAGACTATGATGTTTAAAAATCATATCTTCAAACACAATGTTTAGAAGAGTCATAAATAGTACCCAAGCACTCATGGCCATGAGACTATGGGGTCGTCTAGTGTGTCTAGGAGCTCGATTAAAGCCAATAAAGCCAATATCACCCATTTTTAGTCTTGACACAATGCGTGCACAATGAGGGTGCTTTCTCAAGTGTGTGTGTATCTAAGGTTTACTACATATAGTTATAATAGGCATCATGTCATACTAGTGCTCAACAATGGTGCAAGAGCGCATTTACCCACCCCATGGCATGGAAGTAATTGAAGAAAATCAAGAGACCACCTCCAAGTGCACTGCATTTGACAAGTGCAATGTGAAGTGCTTGTGACCCATGATCCTTATGATGTGCAAAGATATCCACAAGAAAGCATACCTCATTCAAGATATCCAGCAACTATAATCAAACCCTTGCTCCAATCTCAACCAAGACTATCAAGTTTTCAACACAAGAGATCTATAATAATGTCAAAAAAAAACTCTAGAAAAATACTAAAATTTTAGCTTGAAAACAATAAGTCAACCAATCACACAAACAATCAAACACAAAAATTCCTAACTACATGGCATTACTATGGGTTTTCAATTTACGCAAAAACACTTGACAACATGACAAGGTTTGTAGGGGATAGGTTCAAAATAAAACTTATTGAAAGCTTGTAGAAACCTTGGAGCTACATATGAAGGCTAAGAATTGCATGCCAAGGTTGCTGAAAATGGGTCAATGGAAGAAGACATAGATATGAAAATGACATTGATTGATATGTATGTTGATTGCAAAAGCACAAGAAGTGTTTCAAGAGCTTCCATTCATACATACAATCCCTTGGAATGCAAAAGAGGTTTGAAATATTAAGCCTAGAGAGACTCAGAATGTCAAGAAGGCTATTCTCTAATGCAAACACTTGAGCACCATAGTTGCATGGCTGATCTCCTCAAGCATGTTGGTCAATGAGACAAGGAAAAAGAAATGATACAGGAGAATCCAATGCTTGGGAAAGAAAGGCTAACATGCTGTATGAAGGAAAAAGCATCGTGATGGCTTTTCACAAAAGGGGAGAAGCTTTTCGAGACAAGTGGGAGAGTAAAGGTAAGCTGGTTGCATGCAAAATCTGGAGGTTTTTTCTTGTGGACAAGGAATGCTGCATTGTGGAGGATCAAGAGGATGGTGATGAGTTGCACCTTGAAACTTTGACACCAATTAACTCCAAAGCAAGCAACACAAAAGGAGCTTTTGCAATCAAAGGATACCGATTTTAAGATGAGGCACCTACGTTGACAAAATTGCTAGAGTAATAGGCATGTGGTAGTGTTAAGATGCAATCAACTTAAGAAAAGGCTAGAAGATAGGGTGACTAATTAGACCACTCAAAGTGAGAAGTTGGGAGCACTACTACTATGGGGTTCCACCACAATCTTTACTCAATCACAATTTATGTGCTTCTTCTTTATTGCAACCAAGGTGGAGAATATGCTTTTTATGGAAGTAGTGCATGATTGATTGCACATCTTTATGGTGTCGACTGCAACATCTCTCCTCGGTTACAATAACAAATATTCTTCCTAATCTACCATAGTAGGTGGCTAAATGTCGACAAACAAGTGTGGTACAGTGAGGAAGAAAAGAGTAGAGTCAGAAAGGTTGCCTTTCAAAATGGCTCCACTCAAATGATCCAAGCCGAAGTTTTTCTGCCCTTTATTGCAATAGGAGAAGCTCTTGATTTGTGTTGGTTTGGGATGATCAAATCCTAAAACTAAGCTGAGAGAGTGCATAGTCCACAACAAGAGCACCCTTTTCTTTCATGCTCTATCAAACCAGTTGATCATCGTCTCTCTTTTCTCCTCGTCAAGAACTTACATGCCAAAGTATTTGCATGTAATTCATATCAAATATATATAGTCCATATGACATTGCTATTATCATCTTTGCAAAGAATTGTAGATATCCATCTTGTGAAGGGACTTTATGTATTCAGGCTCTTACAATGTACTCGTGATCTTAGAATTTGTAGATGCACTTTGTGAGATTATCTAAAACCATTGATGTGAAACTTGCCATACTTGCAGTTGAGTGAAAGCTTTGTGTGCCTTTAAATTAAGGTTCTTCAACGTTGAGATAAGAAGTATGTAAACCAAACCTAAGATTTAGAGACTTATTTGTTATCCAAAACTTTTAAAGAGAAAAGCAACAAAGGACACTAGATTGTTTGCTATGCTAGGATCAATACAAGTTGTTTTGATGTGTGTCTAAGTCAGAGTCAGAGTCCTCCTAAAAGTGTGGCACCGTGAGTAGAGTCGAATTATGTGCTAATTGCCTAGATTTTTTTAATGATCTTTTTCATTATTTCTTCCAAGATTTGACAAGGCATAAAGTCCAATGTTTCTCTCGCTTTTTCTTCATACGTGTCACAAGTACCAACTCCAAGCTTGCCATGTTTGCTTCACAATTCCTATGTCTTTCTTTCCATTGTGCACACATTGCTCAAGTAACATCCACCATTTTAGAGGATTTTCCCACTTAAGAGAGGCTTAATGGGTTGAAGACCAACTCGACATGCCTGTTTTGACCCTAGATTGCATGGAGATAGCACTTTATTTTAGAACTTATTTTAGAACGGTGTTTTATCTACATTAATTACAGTCAAGAGCTTCATGTATAACCTAAAATTTTTCATTTATAAGCTCCATTTTGACATGTGGCACACCCCATTTGGAGAAGCCCATTAAAATTTATGGCAAATTTACCCTAGGAGACCTATGGTAGATAACATGGTGTCCATAGTATTCAAGACCTCATTTATGATGAATTGGTGGCCCATTTTCCATGTGCCCATGCCAATTTCATGTATATCATCTCTATATATCCATACACCCCAATCCCTTTTGGATATGAGCTCCCCATCCATAAATTTCTCTCATTATAATGCTAATCTCAAAGAAGTACTCAACAACACCACTACTTAGCTGCTATATGAAGTCCCTCTACTTTTCATTTTTTAAAAAGGGAAAAACCTTTGGGGTTGGGATGGACTGTAAAGAGTGAAATCACACAAGAACCATGGATAAATACCTAGTAATAGGGACTATGATGTTATAAAAGATGTAAGTGACACCATTTAGGGCATCCTCAAATTGTGCAGAACCACCACTTCACCTTCTCCCAAGATTTCATGGCTTTTTCTTCTTCTTTCTGTCTCCTTCTACATTTCTCTCTCCTTCTCTAGGCTTTCTCTCCCCTTCTGTCTCTCTCCTGCTGTCCTCTTCTTTACAAGAAATTGTTTAATATTTGTGTTAACTAGAAAATTCATTATGTAGACAAATATCTTAGATATTTTTTAGGGAATGGATGGGTTGAAAATTAGTATATTTGTGATTTTTTGAATCCACAGGAGAGGGGAAGAGTCATTTGAACTATCAATATTTTTATTCACAAAAATTGGAAAGGGTGGTTGACATGTCACTCGAGATGGGGGGCAAGGGAAAGTACAATTACATCTAGAATATTTTTTTCTCACAAAGGAGGAGGAAAGGAAAGGGCACATTTAAACTCCCCTTTTTCCCCAAAACAATTCAAGGGGAGGGGAAGGGTACATCCTAACAGGGGGAGGAGGAAGAGGGGAGTGGAGGTGGATATCCTCCATAAATCCTTCTTCTTTTTTGTCTTTTTTTGTTCAAAAACAAAAAGGGGGGAGTCAAAATATATTTTAGAGAGAGAATATGGGTGTTTTTTTTTAATGTGAGCGATGAAGTTGGGCTATCAAGATGGGGGGAGAGAGAATATATATATATAAATATGTTAGAAAACTTAAGGGGGGTTGGATGATAGCCTATGGCAAAGTAAACAAGGGAGAAAAAGACTAATAATATAGTTATGATATTGTGTGTGTGTGTGTGTGTGTGTGTGTGTGTGTGTGTGTGTGTGTGTGTGTGTGTGTGTGTGTGTGTGTGTGTGTGTGTGTGTGTGTGTGTGTGTGTGTGTGTGTGTGTGTGTGTGTGTGTGTGTGTGTGTGTGTGTGTGTGTGTGTGTGTGTGTGTGTGTGTGTGTGTGTGTGTGTGTGTGTGTGTGTGTGTGTGTGTGTGTGTGTGTGTGTGTGTGTGTGTGTGTGTGTGTGTGTGTGTGTGTGTGTGTGTGTGCGCGCATGTGTGTGTGTGTAAATGGGGGCATCCGTATGATTGATGGTGAGAGGGGACTATGGGTTTGTGGTAGTTAGTCTGAAGGGTGAGGGGTAGAGGAAATTAATCAATTAATTAAAAAAAATAAATCGTGGGGTGAGGGGACACTATTTGGTACAAGCTACCTCTATTCGTCTTCCTCTATTTATTTCCATTTGTTCTTTCTTCTTCTCACTAACATTTTAAACCTTATTAAATTATTTTCTCTTCAACTCCTCCATTCCTATGCTGTGGGGGGAGAATAAGCATGCAGAGCAGACGAAGTTTTTTTCATGAACCATAGGAGATATGTGTAGTCTAGGAAAAGAAATTTGATAAGTTGGGGCTATAAAAATTACACGGCGCAATGAACAGAATCTGAGAAAGAGATAGAGAGTACACAACAAATAAGAGGAGAATAACAAAAATTTTCTTTAGCTCCAAACAACCAATACAATGATGGCTCTGTCCACCCATGCACTTCCACTCTGAAGCTTAGATGGAGATCTAGACAAATGATAGGTGAAGAGCTTAAGGCTAGTTGTTGGAACAACTTTGACTAGGTAAAAGATAGATGATCAATGGTTGTGAAGGGGTTTAGCTTTAATAGCTTGCAAAGGTGGTTAGGTCAGCCTAACCGACCTAGCTTATGAGGCACCACTAGTCGGCCACAGAATATTCCAAGGAATATTTCCTTTACAGTCGCTACCCCCGAACCCCCGTCAATCAGGGGGGCCACTAGCCCCCGCCTCGAGTTGCTACCAACTTAACTACTCCATCTAACCCAAATATTAGACCCACAATGGTCACCCTTTTGTCATCTGGTCACATAGACCTCATCTCACATACAAGTAAGGACTCAAACCAATATCTGGGATCACATACGACTTTCCCTCATAATGGGGGCCTTACAACTTTGAGCACCATGGATCATTGGTGGCACCTTATGAGGGTGGGGCATTGAACATATCTAATAGGGGCAATTGTCAGTAGTAGCCAGGGGGAGCAAATTGGATTTAAATTGTATGGGGGGTACATGAGAGGAAAACTTTTTGATATCTAAGACTAATGGGATTATTACATCCTCAATTGAGATGTCCTCATCTTGAGAGAAGCTAGGGGTAGTCTGTCGTGAGGATGGACTCCTTGATACATGTGGCATCCTCTTCAAGAAAGTCTTTCCACTCGATAAGATACTTGTAGAGAATATGATTTCTAAGAGAATCTTCCCTGATCTCTAGGATTCTATCAAGTTGAGCTTTCCAAAGTCCTTGAGGTGGCATTACAATTTCTCTATCATCTAAGGCATGATCAAGGTTGGTGATATAGGGTTTTAAAAGGCTTACATGAATACATTGTGAACTTTGAAATGAGGTGGAACTTGTAGTCTATATGCGTTTCTACCAAGACACTTCAAAATCTTATACGATCCACAATATCTTGGATTGAGTTTTTTGAATTTTTCAAGAGATAAAGAACTCTTATTTGGTTGGACTTTTAGAAACACCATGTCTTTGTCCTTAGCTTGGGGAGTCCTCTTGGACTCTCCACATGCCTTCTATCGATGTTTTGTTACTTTGATGTCCTATCAAATGGCTTTGTTCTAGCCGTCTATCTCTTTTAACATTTTTTTAAATGCTTCAACTCTTAAGGTTAAATCCAAAAACTTAAGAGGGGATAAGCATTCATTCCCATACAATGCTTGAAAGGGATTCATACTAGTACTTGGTATGAGGCATTCTAAGAAACCTCCACTAATGGTAAGTATTGTATCCATCTCTTAGGCTTCTTGCTACAATATGCTCTCAAAATATCTTCCAATACTTGATTAAATCTTTCAATTTGCCCATGATTTTGAGGATGATAGGTAGTACTAAAACATAGTTTTATGCAAATGTTTTGAAAGAGATATGTCCAAAATTTAGAAGTAAACAAAGAATCTCTGTGTCACTAACAATACTTTCTAGCAACCCATACAACCTAAAAATTTCATTGATAAATAACCTAGAAATATTAGATGCTTTGAAGATAATCTTTTAAAAAATGATGTAAGCAACCTTTGTTAGTATGTCGATGACTACTAGAATTTAGTCATATCCATCTTACATTATTGGAAAAGCTGCTACAAAATCCATACTAATTCACTCCCACTTCATCTTTGGTATGTTCAATGGATATAGCTCTCTAGTAACTTGAAGCTTTCAACCTTAATTTGCTGAAAACTCAAGTATTGAGTTCCATATCTTAACACATCCACTTTCATTCCTAGTGAATGATAACTTTTTCTTACTATGTTTATAATTTTTGCATAGCTGGGATATCTAGCTATTAGACTATCATGGGCCTCACATAGAATCTTATTTTTGAGGTCCCAGCCATTGGATGCACACAACCTATGTTGGTAGGACAAAACCTCACCCTCAATATAATAATGCCTAAATTTGAGCTTTGTATTTTGGCCATCCTCCCTAGTTTAGATAGATCTTTTTAACTCGAGGTAGTCAAGCTGGTCCTTAGGGATTTGGACAACTATAGCATCTAAAATAGGATTACTAGGCATGGAAATGAGACACATAAGAAATCCTCTACTAGTTGGCCCTTCCAAAAGTAAGAAATTTAGGAAAGATTTTTTTCTTAGGCCATTAGCTACCACATTGTTATTTCTAGCATGCAACTCCATTTCAAAGTCAAATTCCAAGAGGACTACAATCCATCTTCTTTGTCTCATGTTGAGATCAGGTGTTGGGCAAAAATCCACTTGAGACTTATGCAATCTATCACAAAGGTTAGTTTTCTTCCAAGCAAGTAGCGATGCTATAATTTGAGGGCATGAGAGACTACTAGAAGAGCAAGGTCATATGTAGCATAATTTTAGGGTGTGAATGACTCCTAGAAGTTCAAGGTCATGTGATAGTTCTTCTCATAGGGTTTAAGCTTGTGAGAAGAATACACCACCCAATGCCCATTTTAAGTAAGAACACATCCAAGTGCCATGATGCTCACATTTATAATGACCTTAAATTCCTTCATAAAATTTGGCACCTTCAGAATGGGGTTAGTAGTGAGACATTGCTTCAACTTGTCAAAACTCGATTGCTTACTCATTGTCCATGTATTTTTGCTTACTTTTGGAGCAATTTAGTAAGGGGTGCTGCTATTGAGTAATCTTTGATAAAAATTGTGTACCATGCTATGAGACCCAAAAATCCTTAGAACTCTTTGACACACTTGGGTGGTAGCCAATCTGAAACATCATTAACCTTTGCAATGACCATTAGTATGTCTTCTTTTAAAAAAATGTCTGTCATCTTCTTGAAGAATGCATGTTTTTTATTTTTGGAGAAAATCTTATTTTCACAAATGATTTTTAGGACAATTTGCAAATGGCTAGCCTAGATTATCTTTCCTTTCCTTGAAATAAGTGAGAATATCATCGACAAATGTGAGGGTAAATTCATCTAGGTATGTTTGGAAAATATATGATATGAACTTGTTAAAAGTAGCAAGAGCGTTGGTCAATCGAAAAGACATTATGGAAAATTTCTAATGGCCATACCGAGTGTTGAAGGCCATATTTGGTGTGTCTTCATCCCTTATCCAAATTTGATAATATCTAGACCTTAGATCAATCTTAGAAAATATCACTTTCCCTTGTAATTGACCTAATAATAACCCATTGATTCGAGTAATGGGATACTTATTCTTCAAAGTGATTTGATTTAATCTCATATAATCAATACATTGTATGAGGATACTATCCTTCTTATTTTGATATAAAATAGAGCATCCCATGAAGAGTTATTGGGACAAATAAACTATTAGTCTAGTATTTCTTTAATAGCTCCTTCAATTTTATTGCTTCAAGGATGGATATTTTGTAGGTTCTTCTTGCAACAAGAGGTTTAGTTCGAGAGACTAACTTGATCTCATGGTCCACATTCCTTTTTGGAGGTATTTCTACTAATTCCTCAAGAAAGAGATTAGTGAACTCACTTAACCATAAAGGTTCATCCTCATCCTTGGTATCCTTAACCTTAGATAGGAAGTCCTTTTCTTAGTACTTTTAGGATTCAACTAGATTTGCCAACTCAATCTTGGGCATGCCTACTTTTCCCTGTAATTGGACCATTTCTCTGTAATTGGTATCCTTAACCTTAGATAGGAAGTCCTTTTCTTAGTACTTTTAGGATTCAACTAGATTTTCCAACTCAATCTTGGGCATGCCTACTTTTCCCTGTAATTGGACCATTTCTCTATATAGATTTTTGAATATAACCTAACCTTCCCTATACTGTATGTTTGCTTAGTTTGGTGCTAACCAATCCAATCCATTCTCAATAGGCAATTATAGATTCCTAAATGCATCATTTAAAAAATTGTTATAATGGTCTTTGTCCCTAATTAAAACTAGACATTGCTAATGGATTGGGTTGATATTGTTTCCCTTCCATTTGCTAGTTTTACAATGATTTTCTAGAGGATATGGGATTTAACTTCAGCCTTATTGCATACTTAAGAAAAATAAATGAATGAGTAGCTCCACAGTCAATCAGGATTTGAAAAGAAATACATTGATATTCTTCGAAATGGCAAGATGATGCTTCTAAGGTGGGATTCATTGGTACTTTGCTTTGTGGTCAAGCTTTATTATGGTTTTTCCCAAACTTGGAAAAGAATATGCATATACTTCATAAGTATGAGGCATTTCTTTGCAATCTCACTTCCATATTTGGAGATCCAGACACTGTTCATGTAGTAGAAACAAAACTTCAAAAGCTACAACAAGGTAGCTGCCTTGTCTCTACTGTAATGAAAGAAGCTGAGGAGAGAGAGAAGGAGAGCTGAGGAGAGAGAAAGAGAACAAGAAGAAGGAAGAAGACTAGAAGAGGAGAGAGAAAGAGAGAAAAGAGGAGAGAAAGGAGAAGGAAGCCATGGAAGCTGGAGATGAAGGTGAAGAGTGTAATCTTGATAATAACTGGTTGCCCTAATCTGGGGCTCTTACACCTTAAATACCTTAGTTAGTGTGACGGGGTGTCTAAACCCTAGTCGATGTGTATCCCGCTTGTTACAATCCATCCCCACTCGAAAGGTTTTTGCCCTCAAAAACAAGGAGAAATAGAGGGGAGTGATGGGGCTAAGGGAGGGTTGCAGAGTACTACTCAGAGCCCTTTGGCAATGAAGAATAGGTGTAGAGAGACTAGGGACAGCATGCAGTCCTGAACCAGTCTGCTGAAGTAAACTAGTCATAACTTTTGATAGGCTACTCTAAATAGGGTGTACTATATGTTGAAATGGAGCTTATGACGAGTAATTTCAGCCTATGTAGAATGCAAATGCATGTGATTGGAGTAAGTACAAAACTATTCTAAAATAGTGTGCAATCGACGGGTGGGAAGTGGGCAATTTGGGGCATGACTGGCTAGTCTTCCAGCCGTTAGGGTTCACGGAGGTAGGAAAATTCATTGAGGATGGTTGCTGGGCGAAGAGGCTTCTTCCAAGGGTAGGCCTTGCCATTTGATGAGGTATTCTTTGATGGATTGGGATTGTAAGTGCTTATCTCACTGCCCAATGATTGCTTCAAGAACATATTGAGTGATGCCCTCTTCATCTATGGGGGGAAGTTCTTCCACATAGTCCACTGAGGAGCCTACAAAGGGTTTGAGCTGACTGACATGAAACACATTGTGGATTATGGTGGTAGGGGAGAGTTCTAAGCGGTAGGCCAAGTCGCCAACTCTCTTCAGGATTTGGTATGGGCCATAGAAGCGATGGGCTAGCTTGTTATTGCTACCCTCTTTGAGAGTGGAGTAATGGGACTTAGGCACTTTCAAAAGGACCAATTCCCCCACTTGGAATTCCAAATGCCTTCCTTTTTCATCAGAGTAGAGTTTCATGTGTGTTTGGGCCTTTTGAAGATTCATTTTGCATTGCTGAAGTAAAGCTTGCATGCGATCCAATTCAGATTGACTCTGAGGATTGATCTTATCAGTAAACAAGACTGTAGGAAGGGGAACCTTATACCCATATAAGGCCTCAAAAGGGGAAACTTCAATATTGCTTATTGTGATAGGATTTTGAGTAGTCTTGAAGAAGTGCATTTGACTCTGTTAGGGAAAAAGTCAATTTTTGGAGTGGAGGAAGTATTACTTGTTGGACACGTGTGGACGAAATGGGAGAAAGCCCTCACTAGTAAGGATTGATGCCATAAGTAGGATGCAGGAGACATGTTTGAATGTATCCAAGGTGAAAAGATTTTTTGGTGCATGTGTCTTTTACTTGATATGGATTCCCCATTTTTCTCATGTGTCTAAAAGTTTATATCAACTCTTGAGAAAAGGGAAAAAGTTTTGGTGGGGTAAACAACATTGAAGGCACTTCAAAAGTTAAAGAGCTTATTGATTTGAGCCCCAACACTAAAGAGAGAAATTTATGAGAATGGGCAGCCTATTATTCTCACCGTGGATACAAGCCCAATCGGCATTGGTGGGTAGTGGGTGTTAGGATGATGTTGATGGGAATAGGTATGCCATTTGGTTTGGAGCAAAGGTCCTCAATGAACGGCAACGGCGGTATTCTCAAGTCAAAATAGAGCTTTGGGTGTAGTGACAGCAGCAGTTAAGTATGATAGGGAGTATTTTATGGGAGCTCATGTAGTGGTAGAGACTAATTGTCTACCTCTATTGGGCATGATGGTAAATTTCTCAACTCCCGATATTGCCATGTTATGGTGGATTGCATATATAAAGTTACTTAACCCTAATTTTCAACATATTGTAGGCAAAAAAAACCTCATGGTTGACATGCTTTCATGAGCAAGGTTTGAAGATGCAAAGGAGTTGATGGAAGATGAAGAGGACGATGTGATAGTGCTAAAAACGACTTTATGATAGTAGGGAATGAGTATGCAGCTGTTATTTCTATAGATACAGATCTGAAAATAGTAAGTACAGCTGTCATTCATGCTGATGCATCTGTCATAATAGCAAATACAATAGGTACAACTATTGTAACAGGGATTTCAACACTAAGAAAAAAACATACAACCATGAAGAAGAGATGGGCAGTAGAGAGAAAGCATCATCAGTGTTATGCTTTTTGGAAGAGTTTTATGAAGATGATTGGCTAAAAATAGGTCAATATCTTAGCCTCATGATGATAAAGAAGGCTTAGTGGTTTGAAGCTTAATTCAAAAGGATTAAAAGAAAAGCATATGGGTTTTTCTTGAAATATGGATATTTATGGAAGCATGCAAAGAAAAAGGAAGGAGCTCCAGTACATGTATTGGGAGATAGGGCTTCTCAACAATAGGTGATGCAGGAGTTTCATGAGAGTTAATGGGCTAGATATAGAGGAGTTTGGGGCACATTTGCCAAGATCAAAGAGAAGCATTGGTGGAAGAATATGTATAAGGATGTGGAGCATTGTGTGGAATCATGCAGTGTCTGTTAGAATTATTCGATGGTAAAGCATAGAGATGGGTTGCAACCGACCTATCCATTGTCTATGCATTACAAATGGGTAGTTGATTTGGTTACCATGCCTAGAGTTTATGGAATATGAGATATCTTGTGCTTGCACAAGAAGACTTGACAAATAAAGTGGAAGGTCGAGCTCTTAGTAAAAAGACTACTCAAGCAGTTTGCAGGTTCTTATTGGAGGAAGTCTTTTGGAGGTATGATTGTGTTGGTAAAGTGGTTGCAGATAGAGGAGAATTGGATGTGGATGAGGCTGATGACTTCTTTTGACGATTAAGTATCAAGCTGGCTTTAACTTCAGCCTATAATCCTGAAGTAAATGGCAAAAGTGAAAGAGGTCATCCACCTCTCATTAAGGCATTAGCAAAGTCATGCAAGAGCAGGATGAAAGAGTGGCCAAGAATGTTACTCTTTGCTTTAATAGCTGATAGGACCACTCATAATGCAGTTATAGCGTATATGCATGTTGAATTAATGTATGGACAATAGCCAATCATACCTATTGAGGAGACTATTGCTACTTGGAGTGTCTACCATGGGAAGAGGGTTTGAATGGAGAAGAGTTTCTGGTCCTACGCATTAGACAGTTAGAAAGAAAGCCTAAAGACATTGAGACAGCCATGAAAAAGCTAAAGACTACAAGGATCAAGAACAAGAAGAGGTTTGACAAGCGACCCAGACTTCGACCATGAACTGTAGAGGAAGGGGGCTAGGTGCTAGTTTATATGAAAACATTTTGGAAAATCAGCATAGTGCCAGTCGAAAGAATGCAAAGCGGTGGTTTGGTCCATATGTGGTAAGGTTTGTTTTTGACAATGCTACCTATGCATTAAATGAGATGGATGGGATAACTCTAAGGATTCCAATGGTGGCTGGAAAATGTATCAAGCTCTTTAAACATAGGGAGTCTTCAACATATGAGTTGAAGGAGTTGGATACTAAGCATGAACGTGAGAATATGGAAGAAGAAGAGGTAGAAGAGGAAGGCATTGACATGGCATAGGATACTTCTTCTGACACTGTAGATCTATAAGACTTTGGCACATGCCGGAGGATGTATAGGTTAAGAGGGGGTGGATGTCATGTCGCTACACGGACACAATGTGAAAAACTCTAGAGTGCATCATCATTTGGCTTTCTTATTGATCTAGAGATTCAACGCCATATTAGTCATTAGTGTCAGTGTACGTAGTGTGCATGGTTCAATAATACTAGATTTTTGGACAAGTTTAGCCTATTTTTGATATTTTGGATATTATTTTTTGTAAATATCCAAAAGTTGTAGACAACTTCTAGAATAGGATGTCATGTGATTTTTTAAAAAGAAAGTGGCTTTCAGCCATTTTTGGGGGATTTTATGCAAAAAGAAGGATTAGCCAAATCGCACGATGAACGATTGCAGTTTACAAGCATCAAACAACACTCCCAACTGGAAGAAGAAGAAGGAGTGATCTGGGAGAATTCTAACTAAGTGTCATGGTATTTTACCCCCTTTTTGAGCCAACGAAAGCATCAGATTGGCGATCTGAACAGCATAGAGGAAGCTATTTTTTTGTGCACGTTTTTTGTCTACAAGGGATTTATCTTCTCAAGATGCAAAAATAAATTGACAAGCTTCACCTCTATGAGTATTCTTCTACATCTTCTATTTCTTCAAACCCCTTCTTTTTCATCAATTGCTCTCCTTGAATCTCCCTTCACCCTACTGTCTCTTACCCTCGTGGTATACTTTCGACCCCAAATCATCTGGCACCGTTGAATTAACTTCTTATCTAGGTTTGACTTTGTCATCACCTATCGTTGGCTAGAATGCTTGGATGTTTGGCCCAGGATGCAACATCATCTTCAACATCTAGTATACAAAGTTGTTGATAAAGTATAGTTACTTAGGCATAACCTCTAGATAACAAGGCCCTTCACCAAGCTAGACCACGAGAGACTTGGGCCCTTCACTATCATAGCCCAGATAAACCTAGTTTCTTACCAACTCCAACTCTTAAATACCATGAAGATCTACCCAATCTTCCATGTTTTCTTGCTTGAGCCATACCATAACTCACCATTAAGGGGAGAGAGATCTAATCCCCCACCACCTATCCAAATTAAAGATCATGAAGAATTTGAGGTTGAGCATGTCTTAGACTCGAGGATCTCCCAAGGTCAATTGGAATACCTTATTCACTAAAAAGGATATGATATCAATGATCGCACTTGGAAACCTATAGAATATCTCCAAGTCACACCTCTCAAAGTTAAATAATTTCACAAGAGGAATCCAATGAAACTTAGACCAAACCACCAAGTTGCTCCTTGTAGAACTCGTCCCTAGAGGGGATAATGTCACGGACATGCCATATGAAACCACACCCCATGCAAACGCACCTTTAACAGGACATCCTCAAGCCAACCATGCAGACCCACCCTTGTCATCATAGAATCTTCTAGAAGATATGCCATGTCATTGCATCATTGATAATGTCATCATGGAATAGTCTAGAAGATCTTTAGGTACCCTCCAACACCTATAAAAGGAGGGGCTTGCCATAGAGCTCCTCAGTCTTGCCAATGCCACTCTTGGGAGATCAAGGAGTTGAGACCTCCAAGTAAGTAACTTTGAGTTTCAATTCTAGTTCTCGTCTAGTCATGGTATATAGTCTTGTCTTGTCTTCCATTATACTCATGTTATCTTGTCACCTTGAAATCTTGTAGTCAAGTTTAATCCATTAAACTAGGACCATTGAGAGGTGGATTAAAGCCTTGATAGAAACATGCCACCTATTACTGACTCATGGACATATGTGGCACATACATTTACAATGTAACAAAGCAAAAATAACATCCTCCTAAAGCCATGGTGCGCAGATCGGACGCTGTACGCTCGCGTAGTGAATGCCGGAAGGTCCCCAAGAACAATAGAACTCTACTTTTTGCACAAATTACAAGGTAAAAAGCATGAATGACAAGAGCAAGAGACCAATTGGGTGCAATCTCCCCCCATGCCTTGTGTGAGCGCTCCCCAAAGCATGTATTTTCTGTATTATTTATCTTCAAGCTCAAATAATAGCCCAAATTACAAAATAGCAAGCTTTTAGCTTTTGAGTTTGCTTTAACACAAAAATAGGAATAAAGCTAATGGACGGTGCCCAAAGAGTCTGGCATGCCCAATACAATGTCCAAATAGAAATAACATAACCGTGCGTCCATGTGCATACAAAATAATAATAAATAATCAATGCCTCAATAAATAGGCATGACAAAATATAGGCGTGGCGCCTATCAAAATATAATCCATAAATCGAATACTCGCTATCCTCCAATGCTTTCCTTCGCCACTGCTGCTATCTCTACACATCAACTGAAGCATTCACAATTGTTAGTAAAATAATACAATTAAACCGATAAAAGTGAATACCTAGCAGTCTTCAGCTACATAAATAAATCAAATAGTTAGAAATAAATCCTAACCTTAATTTATTACGAGTGCGCACTCTAAACTCATAAACGTTTATTAATTTAATATGCATTTTGCGGAATCACCCGCTATGGAATCACCCATGTACACACTAAATTAATGAAACGCCCAAAAAGGACAGGCGTCCCCATCAACTTCTCGCACAAAGAATCCACCTTGTGTATGAGCCCCGCTCATCAAAGTTTACGGAATCCACCGTGAAATATGCCTCCTGGCATCATACCCCCGGGGTGGGATAGCAATTGACCTCAATTGCTATTAGCTCAATGTGGAGCTAACAGAGTGGGGAAAGCATTTAAGTCTCTAGCGTGCATCCATTGTGCTTCCTCTACAGGATGGTTCTTAAATTTAACTAGATATCTAGAATATCTTCGGCCAGTTCTAGTGGTCATAAAGTCAGTGTCTATGATAGCTTCTGGTTCAAGTATTTCAGTCTCTTCCTCTAACAAAGGTGGGTTTTCATAAACAGGGTGTATAGGTAATTGGCCTCTAAAAGGTCTTAATAAACTAATATGAAATCTGTTGTGAATTTTCCAATGAGGTGGTAATTCTAACTTGAATGCATTGTCATTAATTTTATGAATGATCCTAAATGGTCCATAGAATCTAGGGGCTAATTTGACAACTGGGTGTCTATCTACACTTTGTAGTCTACGTTTTTCTATTCTCAACCAAACATAGTCATCAACTTTGAAATTCATTGCTTGTCTTTTCTTATTGGCTTGTTTGGTATATGATTGCTGGGCTTTAGCAATCATGTCTTTAACCTCATCAAAAATAGTATTATGCATACTAGCAATATCATCAGCACTCTGAATTCTATTTGACAAAGATGCAACAGGTGTAGATAATCTATATCCATAAATCACTTCAAACGGTGCTTTTTTTGTAGATGTGTGTGGTGTATAGTTATATGCAAACTGTAATAAATGCAAATGTGTGTCCCATGTCTGAGGTTTAGAAATAGTATATGCACGTAAGAGATCTAGAATAGTGCTATTAGTGGCTTCTGCTTGTCCATTAGTTTCTGGATGAAATGCAGATGAGAAATCAATCTTGGTGCCTAGGTTAGCAAACAGAGTAATCCAAAAGTTGTTACAAAATCTAGAATCACGATCTGAAATAATAACTTTTGGCAATCCATGGTTAGTAAAAACAGTTTTCAAAAACAATTGTGCTGCTTGTGATACCGTTAAAGTTTTCTTACATGGAATGAAATATGCTTGTTTACTAAATCTATCTACAACTGTCCAAATCATATCATGGTTAGATTTAGTATTAGGTAAACCAGTAATGAAATCCATAGAGATTTGTTCCCAAGGTTTAGATAGAATAGACAAAGGCATAAGTAATCCATACTGTTTACCATGATGTCTCTTAACTCTTTGACAAATCAAACATTCAGAAACAAAGTTAGATACATCAGTGTCCATATGCGGCCAATAAAAATCTTCAGTTAACGTACGTAAAGTAGATATGATACCTCTATGACCTTGATATGGAGGACAATGAATCTCATTCAAAACAAAAGATCAGAATGGAATTGTAACACACAATCTCTTTTCATAAAACATAAATCCATCATTATATGACAATGAATCAATAGGAATCAAGTTATTTTGAACTAATTTATTCCAATCAGCTTGAAAAGTAACATCCTGATGATAAGTATCTTTCATAGCAATCAAAGAATCAAAAGATATAACAGAAATATTATGAATGACAGGTCTTCTACTTAATGCATCAGCCACTACATTTTCTTTTCTAGGTTGGTATTGAATGATAGGATGAAAACTTTGAATAAAGGATGCCCATTTGATATGTCGGACAGAGATTTGGGGTTGGCTAAATAAATGGCGAATACTTTGCTGATCGGTCTTAATCATAAATTCTGAACCCATTAAATAGTGTTTCCACTTTCTTAATGCTTGTACAACTGCTAATAGTTCTTTGTCATATGTGGAATATTTTAGTTCAGAGGGTTTCATCTTACAACTAGAATAGGCTATAGGATGATTGTCTTGCATAAGTACAGCTCCTATTCCTGATCCACTAGCATCGGTCACTACTAGAAAGAATGGTCTATTAAAATCAGGCAATTGTAGGACAGGGGCATGGATTAATGCATGTTTCAATAAATCAAAGGAGTTGTGTTGACTCTCTGACCAATGATAGACAATACCTTTATTGAGAAGTTTGGTTAATGGTAATGCAAGTAATGAAAAATTACGTACAAACTTCCTATAGAAACTAGCAAGACCAAGGAATGAGCGTAACTCATGCACGTTTTTAGGTACAGGCCAATTCAATATTGCATCTATTTTCTTAGAATCAACTTTAATTCCATCAGATGATACAATATGACCTAAATACTCAATTTCTATTTTAAAAAATTCACTCTTTTCAGGGTTTGCATACAATTGATTATCTTTTAATAACTGAAAAACCAATGACAAATGCTCATAATGTTCTTTCTCATTTTGACTAAACACCAAAATATCATCAAAGAAGACAATTACATAATACTGATATTTCAAAAATATATGATTCATCATTCTACTAAACGTAGCAGGTGCATTAGTCAATCCAAATGGCATCACTAAAAATTCGTAATGACCAAACTGTGTCCTAAATGCAGTCTTGAATATGTTTGGCGTATCTAGTCTCACCTGATGATAACCAGACTTAAGGTCTATTTTACTAAATATAGCATATCCTTGCAGTTTGTCCATAAGGTCATCAACTCTAGGAATGGGATACCTATTCTTTACAGTGATCTTATTTAAAGCTCGATAGTCAATGCACATATGATAGGTATTATTCTTTTTCTTGACTAACAGAACAGGTGCACCAAATGGAGAACTACTAGGTCTAATCAATCCTCTATTTAGTAATTCCTCAACTTGACTCTGAATTTATTTTTGCTCTATCTAGTTATGCCTATACGGTGCTTTGCAAGGTGGTTGTGTGCCAGGAATCAAATCTATCTTATGGTCTTCTGGACGTGAAGGAGGTAAACCAGGTGGTAGGTCTTCTGCAAAACAGTCCTTAAAATGTGTAAGAAATTATTTATGCCTAGGGTGCATATGATTTTCTTTGACTTGCAGTTCATTCACCCAGATGAGATAAGATTTACTACTCTTGCGTAATGCACATTTAGCTTGAGTATGCGAAAGCACTGGAAAAACATTAGATGCATGCATACCATATAATGTAATAGATTTTCCTTGAAAAGTAATATTCATTGAATGTGTGGAATAGTCTATATCTGGGTTATGCTGGTGACGCCAAGGCATACCTAAAATAATGTCACTCGATTGTAATGGAACAACTAGAAAATTTCTTCTTTCAGTGTATTGTCCAATTTGAATCTCTAAGTCATACACTTCCTGTGTACCATTATACCTAGTGCCTAAGAATGCTACTTTGATGCGATAATGTGTAGGTACAGTCTGTAACTTCAATTCTTTTACTAATTTTGTTGAAATAAAATCATGAGTGCTACCGTCATCATGCAAAATAATCTTTTCCTTTCCATGCACCAAACATTTCATAGTCAATAAAGAATGTGGAGTTGGCATACCTGGTAAAGTATCCGAAGTAGTAGCAGTGTCGTCCTCATCTTCTGTGAAATCAGGCATATCTTCATGTTCGTCTTCATCCATTGCTCCAAGGTAGTTGATATGGGCAGGTGGCTTCTTTGAATGGCAATTTGCTGCTAGATGTCCAGGCTGGTGGCATTTATAGCATACTATTGGCTTGGCTTTGGTTACATTATTTGCAGTGGCAGGAAGTCTAGGGACATTAGGATTTGGCTGTGGAATCGGCTTAGGGTTTTGATTGACATTGGATGGTAATGCAGGTGGTTTTGCCCAATTTTTACGGAAAGATGATGAAGAGAAACGACCTAGATTAAATCTTCTAAAGTTGGAATTGAATTGCTTAGATCCATAGTTACCATTGGCTTGGAATTGCTGTGGACGTCTGTCTCTACCTCGTAGCTTGTCTTCAGTGTCGTGAGCTAGTGAAATGGCGTCTTCAAGAGTAGCAAGCTTGAACATGTTAACTTCAGCATAGTAAGGCCCAAGGAGTCCAGACATATACTTGCGCTTGTGTGTCGCTTCAGGTACGTCTTCAAGCATGCGTAGCTGAAGTAGTGCATTCCAAAAACGCTCTGTATACTGAGGAATAGGCTCACGATCCTGTTGCTAAAGAAGATCCCATTGCTTAATAGCTTTCTCATGAAATTGTGGAGGAAGGAAATTCTGCATGAACTTCTTCTTGAAATTCACCCAAGTAGCAGGACAATCTATACTCTTGCGTACTACAGTCCACCAAAGAGATGCTCTGTCCACTAAATGATTAGTGACACACTTGATTTTATCTTTTTCTGCATAGGTTTCCTCATGGAAATAGTCGTCAAACTGACTAATGAATGCTAGAACAATTTTTCCTTCTCGTATGCCATTGAAAGTACGGAATTTGAAACTTCTTTTACTTATCTTTGATTCCTTGCGAATGGTTTGAGCTTCAAGAGTTGCGTCGATGGTACATCAAATAAGATCTTCAGCTTGAGGTTCTTCTTTGTCGGTAAACGCTCTTTGTAAATTTGCCAGTTGAACTTGCAATGCTTGCCTAGCCCTTCATTCTTCTTCCAATTGCATCATGATTAAGTCCAGCTTTTGCTCCATCGTAGGCTCAGATAGGTCGCCTTCAACCATAAGATCATCCATATGTGGTTCCGTCATCCTGCAAAACTCAAAAGACCTTTCTCACTCAAAATCAAGTTAGCGGGATGAGCGTAGCTCAAGTTCGGGAATAAGAGGCTTATGTATTTTTGGGTATAGCTTTCACAATCTTCGAAAAATCTGTGTTTTATCCTTCTTCGTATGCTGAAAATGCTTCAACAAACCTGCGTATGGGTAGAGTACCTTCCAATGAACAACTTTGCAGTTCGGAGTTTCTGCGCAGGAACAGCCCTTCTAGGAGTTTTGAGCACAAGTCAGTTCTGACTCCAGTTGACTTGTCTGACTTGCAGAGTTGCAGACTTGCAGAACTTAGTCGATTTACGGAACTTGCAGAACTTGACCTGCTTTAGGTGACTTGCAGGATTTCAGCTTGAGAGACTTGCTGAATCTGTTTGTGTGACCTGACTTACTGAAGCTTAGGTAACTTTGTTGTTTTGGTAAGTAAGCTCAAAGAGCTTACTGTCCAAAATGTAAATTCGTGGGGGGCGTTTTTTTTTCAGCGGCGAAAAATTCGAACGTCTTCTGAGGGCTCGCATTGAAATTTTTGAAGCTTTAAGCTTCTTAAAGCTTAGCAAGCTTTAATGCTAAGCTTACTAATAATAAAAGCTTTGAAGTTTGTGAGCTATGGAGCTTACTGTCTGTGGAAAAAAAACGTCTTGGAGAGGGAGATGTAGGAGTGGTCCTCCGCCTCTGTAGACCGGTCCTTCGCGATCCAATGATGGAAACAGGGGTTCTTGATCGCCACAAGTCTGCCTGTATCGACGGTTCGCGACGAGATTGACCGTAGAGCCCGATCGTTCCGGGAGCTCCACCTTCGCACGAGATGGGTAGCGATTGAAGCTCTTGATCTCAGCTTTGCTCTGATACCACTGGTGCGCAGATCGGACGATGTACACTCGCGTAGTGAATGCCGGAAGGTCCCCAAGAACAATAGAACTCTACTTTTTGCACAAATTACAAGGTAAAAAGCATGAACGACAAGAGCAAGAGACCAATTGGGTGCAATCTCCCCCCACGCCTTGTGTGAGCGCTCCCCAAAGCATGTATTTTCTGTATTATTCATCTTCAAGCTCAAATAATAGCCCAAATTACAAAATAGCAAGCTTTTAGCTTTTGAGTTTGCTTTAACACAAAAATAGGAATAAAGCTAATGGACGGTGCCCAAAGAGTCTGGCACGCCCAATACAATGTCCAAATAGAAATAACATAACCCTGCGCCCATGTGCATACAAAATAATAATAAATAATCAATGCCTCAATAAATAGGCATGATAAAATATAGGCGTGGCTCCTATCAAAATATAATCCATAAATCGAATACTCGCTATCCTCCAATGCTTTCCTCCGCCACTGCTGCTATCTCTACACATCAACTGAAGCATTCACAATCGTTAGTAAAATAATACAATTAAACCGACAAAAGTGAATACCTAGCAATCTTCAGCTACATAAATAAATCAAATAGTTAGAAATAAATCCTAACCTTAATTTATTACGAGTGGGCACTCTAAACTCATAAACGTTTATTAATTTAATATGCATTTTGCCGAATCACCCGCTATGGAATCACCCATGTACACACTAAATTAATGAAACGCCCGAAAAGGACAGGCGTCCCCATCAACTTCTCGCACAAAGAATCCACTTTGTGTATGAGCCCCAGTCATCAAAGTTTACGGAATCCACCGTAAAACCTCACGGAATCCACCGTGGCACGGAATCCACCGTGAAATATGCCTCCTGGCATCATGCCATTTCTTACTACTTGAGGTTGAAAAAATCATTCATTTTCAATGTCTAGTAGGTAGGACATAGGTATTGGCTTTCGATTGCCACCTTAATTTAGCTCCATATTATAGTACACTCAAGGACGGTGTCGAAGGGTTTTCGAAAACAAAGTCACGACTACAGAGGACCTTGACTAATTTCAAGATAGAAGATCAATCAAATGAGATCACGATTCAATTTGAAAGAAGGTCACCTCAATTTCGGATAATGCTGCACTTCACCCGTTTGAATACAACCCCACAAAAGAGAGAGACGGGTGTGCTCCAAGCTCAATCGAATGAAGGTCAAAGCTGCACACAAGAGCCACCCGATTTCCCGTTCCTTTAGCAATAGCATCTATCTGTATCAGAGAGTATTCCAATCCTTAGAAAATAGTAAGCAGATAGACATGAATTATTGTTCTTCTTCCCCATTCGAGCTTCCTTCCACCGTAATCTCCTTCCCCCAAGGATACTGGATCATGGTTGTGCCATCTAAGGAGACACCTGGCCCACTTGAATGATTCTGCCCTGTAGACAAATCCTTCATAACTTGACCAGGGAAAAACTCGTGCTGAACATAGGGCCAACCCTAAACAATTGAGCCATCATCGAATCGATCAGACTTTGCATTCTATGTAGATTCTCAATTAAGCCTCAGCATCCGCTTGCTTGTAAAGCAAGGAGACTATCATCCTCCACATTATTCTTAATTCCTAGTTCAAGGAAGTTTGACTCATTAAGTGATCCATTGACATCAGATTTCTCGGATGGAGAAGCAGAGTTTGATACTGCCTCTTCTGCTTGATTTTCAACATTCTCTGTGCTTCTATTCACAGTGCCACGAGAAACAGGGATTCCAGATGGTTGAGCTGTAAACAACAGATTGTCCCACTCCCAGGAATCTCTCTAATGCTTTGACCCAGACAAAGTGGCATTAGCAGCTTCTGCTACAGCAACATTCTCCCACCCCATAGCAACAGATGTAGCTGGACCTACTACAAGTTGTATATTGCCTTGTGTGTCTTCAGATAGCTCAAGAGGCTATATGCAAAGGCTTAAGAGATTCGGTCACTGCAGGTCTTCCGCCTCTTCTGATCCAGTGAGTTGCGAATAAACAAAAGCCACTCCCATTCCTCTCTCTGTAATCAATGCTTTGTCATTGTAGCATTTTCCTTCTTTAGAATCGTTCCATCACTGTCATCTGCATGGCAATAAGCTGATAGGTCTTCTACTTTGATCGCCACTTCGTCTTCTTCATCATGGTCCCTTTAATCATCACCTTCAGAGCTCTTCTGATAGTTGTCCCCCTCATCCACTGAAATTCCCTCCGCTTTTCTTTCTCTTCACTTCTCTTCCCAGCATTCAATCCTCTTCCCCTGTTTTCTCGTTTGTTGCTTTTTCTTTCCCCCAGGCCAGACAGTTCTATTTTTACTGCACGGCGGCCAAATTTTCCCCTCCCCACACAAGTAGTGCCGTGCGAAGTTCATGAATGTTCAGCCCATTAATATACTACAGCATGATTTGTCAGAATTCCGCCATGCTTTGCTCTTCCAAAAAGGCATTGTTCTAACAATTTATTGAAAGGTGTTCTTCAATCTCAAAAGGGAGATCTAACAATGGCCCATGCCTGCCAGTTCTTACATGGAAATTTATAGCCTGAAGCTTTTTGTAAATAAAGCAAGAATTTGAGTGCTCAATATTTAGGACATTGAACTGCAACAACTCGTTGTTTGCCTGTATGATCACCTTTCCTGGTTTCTTCCATGCCTGTGCACTTTCTTTCATATTATTGATAATCTTTACATCCTCCCACATCTCAGCATCAGCATAAATATTTGCCATAAGCACGTATGCTGAGGCATCTCTGCAATCTGCTTTAATTATTTGATCAAAGCAGTGTCTTCCAAGTTCCACCTCTCCATGTCCAACCAACCACATTTGACTAAAATGGCATACGTTGCAACATACATTCTGCCTCTTTCAAGCATCCTGAGCGACTAAGAAGGTTGACCAGACAATTCAAATGCTCAACATCTGGAGTGATTCCATGGTCCCTGTACATGGAATTTATGAGTGCTTCGGCTTCTCCAAATAACCCCATATCAATGCACGCAGAAATAAGACACAAAACTATTACTCTGTTGGGCTTAAGTCCTCCTTTTTGCATGTCTTCAAAAAGTTGCATTGCCAATTTGTACTGACAATTGAAAATAAAGCCAGCAATCATGGAACTCCACGAGATTTTGGAACTCCATGAGACCAAATCTCGCTTTGACAAGGTAACAAACACTGAATAAGCGTGTTCAACCCTCCCACACTTGGCATACATGCCAACTAGAGCATTACAAATAAGTTCCTCTTGCTCCAAACCCCTCTCCACTATACTGCCCACGCAGAACAAAAACGCAAACACAACGACTAAGTATGTACAAAGTAACAAATGTCACACACACAACTTTTTGGTGGATTCCACACCTCAGATGTGCAGCAGTACGACAACGGCCTTGTTATGCCACCACTATTTCCACCAAAGTTGTGCTTTTCCTATAAGCTCTTAGTTTGCCATAGTGGTTCTAGTAGTAGAGAAGCTATCTTCCATCTGCTCAATCCATGTTTTGACACTTATCTCAACTTTTTTTCATTCTCCATTAAACTTGAGTGGCTTAATATGAGTAGAAACTTTCTCTCTTTCTCATTACTTAGGTGAATAAGATAGTTGGAGCAACTACTAAGGGTATACCAATCTAAGGAATCTTAAACAATTTTGATACATTTCTTATGATCGTAATATCATTTGTGATTTTTTCATCCTTAATAACACATTATTAATAAACATTCAAAAATAACTCAATCGAATTGCAAGATTGTAACATCGAGAGGTAATTCAATATCTTAATCAAAAGTGTTCATTTTTTGTAGAGCTTTATTTAACATATCAACTAATTTATTTATGTCATCATAATCTCATATTGCCACCTTGGGAGAAATCTCACAAAAAAAAGAGGTGTATATTCACATTAGTCTTGCACCATAGGTCATAAAGATTTTTACAAAAGGTGTCTCATATAAGGCCAAACATGATTTCAACTTCTTCTATAGGGGATTTTTATTTGATAGTTATTTATCCTCACTCGTGGATTTGAGATAAATTTTGGATGGTGCAAGTAGGAGGTTATGTGTACGTATCTAGGAGTAGATAACTTTGAAGGAGGCTAGGGAGTTCTTCAATCTTGTAATTATTTGTGCAAGACAAGTGAGCCACAATGATACAATTTGGTTGACTGAACTTGGTGATATGATGATAAACCCATTGGATTAGGGTCATCATTTCTCCTTAGATATGTACTAAAGGGCTATAACTGCTTTTGTGACATGTAAAGGCTAAGCAAACATAGCTTCTCTACCAACCTTCTAGGCCACTTGTTTGATCAGTAGCACAAATGTATAAATAAGTTGGTGACCATCCCCGACCTTGGTATAAGGTCTAATGTTCAGGGTTGAGTTGACAATTTTGAGGAATCAAAATGTTTTACATAGTGCAAGAAACTCTCAAAAATACATTACACTCATTTTGTACTTGGTATATTATAAAAAATAGCTCTAGAATGGTTGCAATTCCACATGCATACACGTTTCATTGTAAGCAATATAATGCTTTTGAAAACCCTGGTACAAGGTTGATAACTAACTTATTAATCAATAATCCTTGAGTTATTATTGTCCCAATACTTTTCTTAATCCTATCTATGCATAAAGAATTGATCTTGCAATACTACGTATTCTATATTCCTTTTGGGATCAAGTCCAAGGACATGAATCTATTAACAGTTAAATGTTCTCTTAGTCATAAAATTTTACCAATACCATAACTCCGCAATTAGAGCTCTTAGTATTTTAAATTATTTTTAAATCAAAATCTTTTTTTTCAAATTTATTAATGTTTTATCATAAGAACAATAGAGTACTATGATACCATGTGTAACATACCCCCACTGTTTAAGGTAATGCTTGGTAGTCATCAAGAATCTATCCCAACAGACACCGTTCGCACTCCACAAGAAAATTTAGACACTAGGCGACCCTAGCTCTATCACAGAGTGAAGTGCTTAACCTTGACCCGCAATGATCAACTTGAGAATTCGTAGGTCCTAACACTCTCTAACAACATTCTAATGTTCAATCAATATAATCACTTTGCAATCCATCAAGACCAAGAGGGGATCAATTGGTGCACTTGTTTATAGTGAGTGAGAGATGAAGGAAAGTTGAACTCTAGCCCCCTCTACTTGTAAGGTAAAATCGCATATCTGTTTCATTAAAGCAATGCATGGAGAAACCATACCCTAGGAAAAGTCAACGGCTTTTCTATCCACATTCAAAAAGCACCCGACTTATTGGATTCACCAAGCCATTAATCACTTTCCATCACAAAAAGATGATTGCCCACTTTCCTTTTAAGTGTGGTTTTTTTAAGTCTTCTAAGCATAAGATACTAGCATGCTCTTTGACATTCAAAAGCAACTTCCTTAATTATCTTTATCATAGAATTGTTAGATATACTCAATGCCCCACCCTCGTAAGAGGTGCCACCAATGATCCATGGTGCTCTAAGTTGTAAGGCCCCCATTATGAGGAGAAGCCATGTGTAAGCATGGTCATTGGGTTCATGACTTGTATGTCAGCTGAGGTCTATGTGAACGGATGGCAAAAAAGTGACCTTTATGGATCTAGCCTTTAGGTTAGATAGAGTGCTTATGCTAGTAGCAACACAAGGCATAATGCATCAAATTGTGGCCCTAGTCGAGGGTCTCAAGAGGCCAGTAGCCCCCTTGATAGGGGTCGCAGGTAGCACCCTTGACCTTATAGTAAAGAGAATATTCCTTGGTCGACTAGGGAAGGTAATATGGTCGGACATGCCGACTAGACTACCTTTTTGGGATATAAAAGGAAGACAGCTCTAAAGCCATCATCGATCTATCTTTCACCCAATCAAAGCTCTTCATGAAAGTGTTTAAATTTTTCACAACAATGAAAAATAAATTTTTATTTTAACCATTAAGATTTTCAGGTAGAGGTTTTACCTTATTGTCTGAATTATTGTTGGGGTACCTTTGGATATTACCCTTTCGTGGTTGGAAATTGAAAGATGTATTAGAGAGAAAAGGATTAGGATGGTAAGAAACAAAATGTCTTTGGAAGTTGCTATTTTTGAAAGAATGCGATGGTTGAGATTACTAAGTGCAAAACATCTAGACAATAGATTTAAATTCTTTCTTGGCATCATGGGAATAAGAGAAAGATTCATAAAAAGAAGTTGGTTTAAGTGAGTTAGTTTAGCTTAAATGCCATATATTGAAGACTATCTTCATATTAAGATTGCAATGTGCTCTTGAGAACTTCCTCAAGCATGTGCAACAACGAACATCTTTGCAAAACCTTTCATTATACATAGAGATAGTATCACCGACTAATTTTGCCTAGCTTGAAGATGAAATTGAGACAAAAGAAAATATTCTTTAACTTTCTCATTCCATGTCCTCGGAGGGTCATCGGGCCTTCCACCTAAGTGAAGCTTTATCTGTCAAATAATTGGTTGTACACTTGAGTTTATCCTTCTGAGGAAAAGCTTCTATGTCAAAATAATAATCAAAGTAGGTCAATGAGGACAAAATAAATTTTCCATTATTTTTTCTATCAAATTTAAAAAACTAAAAAGTTTTATGGCTTGTTTTCTTGTCCTTTTTGGTTTATTGAGTGCCAAAAACATCCTTCAATATCCAAGCAAGTCGATTGTCTTCATCCAAACCCTAGGATTTCATTGATGTTCACACTCTTGGAGTGCCCGCATGACTACATTTAAATTATATCAAAGAATATCTTTTTTTTTTGTAAAGTGATTTTTGATAATAGGGATTCCAAATTTTCCATGTTCACTTTGTGATGTTGGAAGGACTTAACACTGATGAAAATAATTTATGATGCAAGAAATATCTTCGAAGAAAAAATGCGTTGCATATGAAGAGGTCTTAAAGGTCCTCCAAGATAGATAAGGTACTCCATGTGTGAATAGCCACTTGCAAAGTCTTGCAAGATAAACACCTACATGTGAAACGCCTCCTATATAACCCGCATAAATAACACCTTCCATATGAACAGATAGTGGTTTGATGCACTTCCGACGTACTAGATTTATTGATGTTGCTAAAAAGCCATGTAGGAACAACTAATAGTTCTCTTAAAAATTTAAAGCCAGATAGCATGTGAAAGAGGTCTTTAGTAGTAACCCCCTTCTTGAAAATAATGGGCACTACTGGAAAAGAAGGGTAATGAGCTAAAGCTTTAGCAATAACTTTCTTAAGCTCAAAGCTTAAAGTTTTAAAAAGCATTCATTGATGAAAACGGTGCAACCCATAGGGCCTAGTCAATTGCCATCCAAGGGTGAGATTAGTGGAAATTGTAGCACTCTAGGAGGTGAACCATTATTTAAGGACTACCATGATTGCACATTCAAATCTATAGATTCCAATATTTGTTCCCCTTTATCTCATGTAAAACCACTAATAGAGGTGGTTTTGAAGCATATAATCATGGTTTTGAAGGCTGAAGGCTTCAAATGTGATAAGCTTTGACTTGTAAGGTTAAGGAAAATGACAATATTGATGAAGAAAGAAGTCCATAAGGTAAAGATACCTTTGGGTAAATTTTGGGACCAATAAACCCAGGAACCTTACTAATGTTGGTGAATCTAGCATACAAGATGGATGTATGTTAAAGATAGTGGTAGTAGTAGCATTTAAAGGAATGAGTACCAGCAGCAAAATTTATGAGAGATCATTGGGTGTGTTGAGTCTATGAGATGTGGCCAATGGATCATCATAATGAGTCTACAACAATGAAAGGGAACATAGCAATAGTTTTGGTTATTGCGTGCTCATCCAAAGAATCAACTAGATTGGGGCCAGTGAATATTATTGTTTCATTAGGAGATCTATTGAATATTGTACCAATGTTCAAGGATCATCTATTGAAGATGATTTAGCCTGAGTGACCAATTTTACCAAAACCTAAAGTAGTAGCTATGACTACTAATGCTCTAAAGGTGATAGTTCAAATAATCCAACAAGAGTCAATACCAATATGCCCATTGTCTAATCGGACCATTCTAGTAATTCCTATTCGGTGCAAGGACCAAATCCTCTAAAATATCCTACTCAACAAACAAATCCAGTCTCAAAATCATCACACTAGAAACCTATCAAGAATTTGGATAAATGGATTGGGAACTACGTACATTCTTGATCATAATGCAAAATTGACAAAGAGAGAGACCAGTTGGTATCATGTGGTTAGTACTTTTAGAAATTGCTACAATTCAATTCCTAGTTTCTCTAGTTGTGTTAAATATGGAGCACACAAGCCAAAATTACCACCTATTGTTGGGAAGGCCTTGGCTCTACCAAGAAACAGTAACCCATAATTGGAATCAAAACAAACTCACAATCTGTAGGAATAAGCATAAAGTGATTGTTTTCAAAAAATGTAACCTCTCCCTCACCACAGTATAGACTTTGATTATGGCCAAAGTAGTCAATATGGTAGAAGGCTTAAGTGATTGTGATGAAGAGGAATTTCTAAAGGCTAATGCAAATTTACAGTTGTGGTGGCTAATTAATGTGTTGTAGGTCGATGAACAGTATATGCAACCACAAAGGTTGCTTGACAAAACCCCAAAGAAGGAGGAGGAGGAGGACAACACTCCAAACTCTTCCGAAATCCAGAACTTGGACTGTGAGAAGGAAAATGTTGATACTAATGAGATTGTTGAAGAGTTGAGATAAAAAAAGTACTAAGATAAGAGTGAGAGTTTGAGGTGAAAATGTAGAAGGTCACAAGAGTGAAGGAAGATGAATTAGACACTGTGTTTGAGGTGAAAATGTAGAAGGTCACAAGAGTGAAGGAAGATGAATTAGACACTGTGTTTGAGGTGAAAATGTAGAAGGTCACAAAAGTACTAAGATAAGAGTGAGAGTTTGAGGTGAAAATGTAGAAGGTCACAAGAGTGAAGGAAGATGAATTAGACACTGTGTTTTTTGGTCCAAAGCAAACCAAACTAGTGAAGATCAATGTTGAACTAGAGCCACAATTCCACAAGCTAAGTTTAAATATGTGTTTTCTTGGGAGTACTTAGAAATGAAAGGACTAGCATAGGATTTACTTGAAATTAGATGTTGTTCCAATCCAGATGCATTAGTACCAAATGAACCCTCACATGGCCAAATAGGTCAAAGAGGCATTAGAATGACTACTCTAAGTTGACTTCATAGCCCTAGTAGATTGAGTTGATTGGATTTCCTTGATTGTCATAATCCCTAAGAAAAAATAAGAAGATACATATCTGTGTTGACTAGAGAAAGCTCTATGTAGCCACTATTCTAGATCCATTCCTTGTTCACTACTTGGATACTATTTTGGATGAAGTGATTGGCCACAAGATGTACTCCTTTCTTGATGGCTTCAGAGGCTTTGAATAAGTGTGATGTGCCTTATAAGATTAGCCTAAAGTAGCTTTCATCATTGCATGGGGTGTGTATGTCTATACAATGATGTGGTTTGGCTTCAAGAAACGACCTCTTTTTAGAGAGACATGTAGGGGATCTTTGCACCTTATGTGATAGATTTTATGAGAGTATTTATGGATGACTTTAGTGTGTTTGGGAAAACAATGTTGCATTTGATGCACCTCCAGCTCTATCTAACATGCTGCTAAGAGGTAAGCTTAAGTTAAATCCTTTAAAATATGTTTTTTCTATTAAAGGAGGAATTTTACAAGGCCACAATATTTCTCAAGGTGGCATTCCTCTCAACCCCACCAAGGTGGCAGCAATCATGTAAGTCATAGTGCCAAATTCACCATCCACACTACTCAAATTTTTCGGGACAAATCTGATCACATGGTCACCACCTGCAACTTTTAGCACACTTGGCCATCCCCTTTAAAGAATTTGACTCATGTGGTGAAACTTGTCTTTCAATGGAATCAAGAGGAAGACTTAGCATTTTGTCACCTCAAGTTATTGCTTTCCAGAGACCCAATTGTGATCCCTCAGATTGAGAGAAACTGTTTCATGTATTTCTTGACACCTCTGATATGGCTATTGGTAGTATACTTATGAAAAAAGATGCCAATGGATGTTCCTGATGCCAGGAGGCATATTCCACGGTGGATTTTGTAATATTTTATTACCGGGGCTCATACAAAAAGTGGATTCTTTGTGCGAGAAGTCGATGGGGACGCCTATCCTTTTCGGGCGTTTTGTTAATTTTATGTGTACATGGGTGATTCCATAGCGGGTGATTCTGCAAAATAAATATTTAAATTAATAAACGTTTATGAGTTTAGAGTGTGCACTCGTGATAAATTAAGGTTCGGATTGATTTCTAACCAATTTATTTATGTAGCTGAAGACTGCTAGGTATTCACTTTTGTCGGTTTAATTGTATTATTTTTCTAACAATTGTGAATGCTTCAGTTGATGTCTAGAGCAAGCAGCGGTGGCAATGGGAAGCATTGGAGGATAGCATGTATTCAAATTATCATCAATTTTTTATGGGCGCATATCTTAGGCATGGTGCCTATATTTTATCGCGCTTATTTATCAAAGCGCTTGATATTTATTTATTATTTTTGTATACGCATGGGCACACGATTTAAATATTTGTATTGGACATTATATTTGGGTACCGCTTGACTTCTTGGGCGCCCATTAGCTTTAATTCTTTATTGGCACAAAAGCAAACTCAAAAGCTAAAGCATGCTATTTTGTAATTTGGGCTATTATTTGAACTTGAAGATGAATAATATATTAAATACATGTTTTGTGGAGCGCTCACACAAGGCATGGGGGGAGATTGCACCCAATTGGTCTCTTGTTCATGTCGTGCAAGTGTTCTTCATTGATTTGTGTGCAAAAAGTAGAGTTCTTTTATTCTTGGGGACCTTCTGACGCTCACTACGCGCGCATACGGCGACCGATCAATACACTAGTGGTATCAGAGCAAAGCTGAGATCGAGAGCTTCCAATTGCTTACCATCTTGCGCGAAGGCGGAGCTCCTGGAATGATCGAGCTCTACAGTCAGTTTCATCATGAACGGTCGATACCAGTGTGTCCTTGGCGGTCAAAAACCCCCTTCTACACTCTCTAATCGCGAGAGACTAGCCTCTATAGGCAAAGGACCAGCGGCCAAGCTCTTTCAACAAGCCGTGATATACAGATAAGAAAACTTTTCCTCCATAGCTCAAAGCTTCAAAGCTTTAATACAAAGCTTAATAAGCTTAATGGTAAGCTTATTAAAAAGCTTAAAGGCTCGAAATTTTTTCGCCTGTGGCATCAATATAAACTGACAACCGCCGATTGCACCGCCAACATACTCACATCCTTAAAAATCCAATTGAGTCCTTAAGCTTTAAGTCTTCCAAGTTACCCAAGCTCACTTAATCCTGCAAGTCACAAAGGTCACTTAAGTCATCTCCAACAACTCTCATAGCGGCAGCTCACATGCAGAAGCACACGAACTAGTCTATTGCTCTCTGGTAGACCCTGTTCACACTTGCAGACTTGTTGAACCAGTTTCAGCAAGAACAAAAGTTCATACATAGTTTCTACGCAACACTATTCTTTTGGAAGACGGATGTGATAACGAATACCGTAATCGTAAAGGACAAAGACTACAAAAGCCAAACAAAATATACAAGCCTTGTATACCCGCCTTTGAGCTATGCTCATCCCGCTAATAAGATTTCGAGAGTGTGAGGTCTTTTGGATTTTGCAAGGTGACTGAACAAAATATGGACGATCTTATGGGCTGAAGGTAATCTACCCGAACCAATGATGGAGCAAAAGTTGGATTTGATTATGATGCAGCTCGAAGAAGAATGAAGAGCCCGACAAGCTTTGCAAGTTCAATTGGCCAATCTGCAACGATCTACCACCGACCAAGATGGATTGCAACCCGAAGATCTTATACGACGTACCATTGATGCAACACTTGAAGCCCAATCCATTCGCAAAGAAACAAATATAAGTAAAAGAAACTTCAAATTTCGTACTTTCAATGGATCACACGATGGAAAGACTGTACTTGCTTTTATCAGTCAATTTGATGATTACTTCCATGAAGAAGCATATGCTGAGAAAGACAAAATTAAATGTGTCACTAACTATTTAGTTGACCGAGCATCTTTATGGTGGACTGTGGTCCGCAAGAGCATTGATTGCCCCACTACATGGGAGACTTTCCAAAAGAAAATTTTGCAGAATTTCCTTCCTCCTCAATTCCATGAAAAAGCCATCAAACAATGGGATCTTCTACAACAAAGAGATCGCAAACCTATTTCCAAATACACTGAACGTTTCTGGAATGCTCTACTGCAACTACGTATGCTCCAAGATGTACCTGAAGCAACTCATAAACGCAAGTTTATGTCTGGCGTACTTTGACATTTCTATGCGGAAGTCAATATGTTCAAGCCAACAACCCTTGAAGATGCAATTTCTTTGGCTCATGACACTAAAGACAAGATTCGTGGAAGAGACAAGCGACCACAACAATTTCCAACTAATGGTAACTATGGTTCCAAACAATTCAATTCAAATTTTTGAAGATTCAATACAACAATTTCCAACTAATGGTAACTATGGTTCCAAACAATTCAATTCAAATTTTTGAAGATTCAATCAAAGTCGTTTTCTTCCATCTTCATTCCGTAAATCTTGGACACGACCACCTGCCTTGCCATTAAACACAAATCCAAACCCTAAGCCATCCTCACAGTCAAATCCCAACATTTCTAAACTTCATGCCATTACCAATAATGTGTCTAAAGCCAAACCCATAGTTTGTTACAAATGCCATCAACCTGGACATCTAGCAGCCAATTGCCGAACCAAAAAGCCACCTATTCATATCAATTATCTGGGAGCTATAGAAGAAGAAGAACGTGAGGAAATACCAGACTTTACGAAAGATGATGATGACATTGGTACTACTTCGAATACTTTGCCAGGTATGCCAACTCCCTATTCTTTGTTAACAACGAAATGTTTTGTGCATGGTAAAGAAAAGACTATTTTACATGATGATGGGAGTATACATGACTTTATTTCTGCAAAGTTAGTCAAAGAATTGAATTTACAAACTGTTTCTACACATTATCGCATCAAGGCTGCATTCCTAGGAACGAGATATAATGGAACACAAGAGGTGCATAACTTAGAAATTAAAATTGGTGAATATACTAAACGAAGAAATTTCTTAGTTGTACCTTTGCAGTCTAGTGACATTATCTTAGGAATGCCTTGGTGTCATCAATACAATCCTGATATAGATTATTCTACACATTCAATTAAAATTTATTTTCAAGGAAAACAAATCATATTGCATGGTATGCACACCTCCAATAATTTTCCACTGCTTCCTCATACTCAGGCTAAACGTGCATTATGTAAAAGTAGCAAATCTTATTTAATATGGGTGAATGAACTTCAAGCTAAACAAAAATATATGCATCCTAGGCATACACAATTTCTTGCCCAATTTCAAGATTGTTTTGCTGTTGATTTACCACCTCGATTACCACCTTCACGTCCTAAAGATCACAAAATAGATTTAATTCTTGGAACGCAACCACTATGTAAAGCACCATATAGACATAACCAAATTGAACAGAAAAAAATTCAAAATCAAATAGAAGAATTGCTTAACAGAGGATTAATTAGACCTAGTAGTTCTCCATTTGGTGCACATGTCTTATTAGTGAAAAAGAAAAATAATACTTATCACATGTGCATTGATTATCGTGCCCTAAATAAAATACTGTTAAGAATAGATATCCGATTCCTAGGGTAGATGATCTTATGGATAAGCTACAAGGATCTGCCATATTCAATAAGATAGATCTTAAATCTGGTTATCATCAAGTAAGATTGGACAAATCTAATATATTCAAAACTAAATTTAGAACACAATTTGGACACTGAATTTCTAGTTATGCCTTTTGGTTTAACTAATGCACCAGCCACATTTAGTCGTATGATGAATCGCATATTTTTGAAACATCAGCATCGTGTCATAGTCTTCTTTGATGATATATTAGTATTCAGTAAAAATGAGAATGAGCATTATGAACATTTGTCTTTAGATTTTAAGTTGTTAAAAGACAATCAATCATATGCTAATCCAAAAAAGAGTGAATACTTCCAAACAAAAATTGAATATCTAGGACATATTATTTCATCAGAAGGTATTAAAGTCGACCCTAAAAAGATAGAAGCAATTTTCAATTGGCCCATACCCAAAAATGTGCATGAATTATGTTCTTTTCTAGGTCTTGCTAGCTTTTACAGAAAGTTTGTGAGGAATTTCTCATTACTTGCATTACCTTTGACTAAACTTTTAAAGAAGGGTATTGTGTATAACTGGTCTGACAATCAACAAAAATCTTTTGATTTATTGAAACATGCTTTAACTCATTCTCCTGTATTACAACTACCTGACTTCAATAAACCATTCTTCTTAGTAGTTACTGACGCTAGTGGATCTGGAATAGGAGCCATCCTTATGCAAGATAATCATCCCATAGCCTACTCTAGCTGTAAACTCAAACCATCTGAACTTAAATATTCTACCTATGACAAGGAATTGCTAGCTGTAGTACAAGCCTTACGTCAATGAAAACATTATTTAATGGGATCTGAATTTATGATCAAAACTGACCAACAAAGCATTAGACATCTCCTTAGTCAACCACAAATATCTAACCGACACATTAAATGGGCCGCTTTTATTCAAAGTTTTCATCCCCTTATACAATATCAACTAGGAAAAGAGAATGTTGTAGCTGATACTTTGAGTAGAAGACTGACAATTCATAATATTTCTGTGATATCATTTGATTCCCTTATCCCTATGAAAGATACTTATCATCAAGATCCTACTTTTCAAGCTGATTGAAATAAACTAGTTGCAAATAATTGGATTCGTATTGATTCACTGTCTTACAATAATAGATTCATGTTTTATGAAAAAAGATTATGTATGACTGTTCCATTTCGATCAATTGTTTTGCATGAAATTCATTGTCCTCCATATCAAGGTCATAGAGGAATTATATCTACTTTGCGTACATTGACTGAAGGATTTTATTGGCCACAAATGGACACTGATGTATCTAACTTTGTATCTGAATGTCTAGTTTGTCAACGAGTTAAAAGACACCATGGTAAACAATATGGTCTACTCATGCCATTATCTATTCCATCACGACCATGGGAACACATTTCAATGGATTTTATCACTGGTTTACCTAACACTAAAGCTAATCATGATATGATTTGGACTATTGTAGACAGGTTTAGCAAACAAGCATATTTTATTCCATGCAAGAAAACTTTAACTACATCTCAAGCTTCTCAATTGGTTTTGAAAACTGTTTTTACTAACCATGGTTTACCAAAAATTATTATTTATGATCGTGATTCTAGATTTTGTAATAATTTTTTGATTACTTTGTCTGCTAACTTAGTAACAAAGATTGATTTTTTATCTGCATTTCATCGTGAAACAAACGGTCAAACAAAAGCTACTAACAATACTATTTTAGATCTTTTACGTGCTTACACTATTTAAAAACCACACACATGGGATACACATCTATATTTACTTCAGTTTTCATATAATAATACACCACGTACAGCTACAACGAAAGCACCATTTGAAGTTATTTATGGATATCGATTGCCTACACCTATTGCATCATTATCAAACAAAATTCAGATTGCTGATGATATTGCTAACATGCATGCTACTATTTTTGATGAAGTGAAAGATATGATTGCCAAAGCCCAGTAATCATATACAAAACAAGCAAATAAGAAAATACAAGCTATGAATTTTAAAGTTGATGATTATGTTTGGTTACGAATAGAAAAACAAAGATTACAAAGTGTAGATAAACACCCAGTTGTGAAATTAGCATCTAGATTTTATGGACCATTCAAAAACATACACAAAATCAATGACAATGCATTTAAACTAGAACTACCACAACATTGGAAAATCCACAACACCTTCCATATCAGTTTATTACGACCCTTTAGAGGCCAATTACCTGTACACCCTGTCTATGAAAACCCTCCTTTACTAGATGATGAAACTGAAATCCTTGAGCCTGAAACTATTATAGATACTGACTTTATGACCACTAGAACTGGCCGTAGATATTCTAGATATTTAGTCAAGTTTAAAGACCATCCTGTTGAAGAGGCCCAATGGATGCACGCTAGAGACTTAAATGCTTTCCCCACTCTGTTAGCTCCAGATTGAGCTAATAGCAATTGAAGACAATTGCTATCCCACGCCGGGGGTATGATGCCAAGAGGCATATTCCACAGTGGATTCCGTGAGGTTTTGCAGTGGATTCCGTAATATTTTATTACCGGGGCTCATACACAAAGTGGATTCTTTGTGTGAGAAGTCGATGGGGACACCTATCCTTTTTGAGCATTTTGTTAATTTTATGTGTACATGGGTGATTCCATAGCGGGTGATTCCGCAAAATACATATTTAAATTAATAAACGTTTATGAGTTTAGAGTGCGCACTCGTGATAAATTAAGGTTGGGATTGATTTCTAACCAATTTATTTATGTAGCTGAAGACTGCTAGGCATTCACTTTTGTTGATTTAATTGTATTATTTTTTTAACAATTGTGAATGCTTCAGTTGATGTGTAGAGCAAGCAGCGGTGGTAGTGGGAAGCATTGGAGGATAGCGTGTATTCAAATTATCATCAATTTTTTATGGGCGCATATCTTAGGCATGGTGCCTATATTTTGTCGCGCTTATTTATCAAAGCGCTTGATATTTATTTATTATTTTTGTATGCGTATGGGCGCATGATTTAAATATTTGTATTGGACATTGTATTTGGGTACCGCTTGACTTCTTGGGTGCCCATTAGCTTTAATTCTTTATTGGCACAAAAGCAAACTCAAAAGCTAAAGCGTGCTATTTTGTAATTTGGGCTATTATTTGAGCTTGAAGATGAATAATATATTAAATACATGCTTTGTGGAGCGCTCACACAAGGCATGGGGGGAGATTGCGCCTAATTGGTCTCTTATTCATGTCGTGCAAGCTTTCTTCATTGATTTGTGTGCAAAAAGTAGAGTTCTTTTGTTCTTGGGGACCTTCTCACGCTCACTACGCATGCATACGGCGACCGATCTATGCACCAATTCCTTCCTAGTATTTTATGCAAGTAGGAGATTGTCCAATGATAACCAAGAAATATGTGCAAATAAAGGCATAAAATGTGCTCAACATGGAAACATCTTTTGTAAAAATGCATTTTGCTTTTGTACCTCTCAGAAAAAAATCAAATATGAAGCAATGTAACTTGTGGATCCAAAGCTCACACTATGAAATATTATGCTAGAAAAAGGAAAGGTCAAACACCTTTTGTCTCATGCTAAAATGAAAGGGTCTTTAGACCATACCCAAAATATATGCAAGTTCAATTTTATAATATCAAGGATTGAAACGGAGGAGGCTTATCGGGTGATTTGGAGAGGTGGGAGATTGAGGTGGTTACAACCTCTCTCTTCCTTTATCTTCTCCTTTCACGTTTCATTTTCTCCTCTCTCATTTTGGCATACTCTTGTGCTTTCTTGTTCTATCTCTCATGGAGGAAGAGAGTAAGAGTGAGGATGGTGATAGTGACAAATTTCTTGTGTGGCTTTCTTGCGTGTTTTGAGAGACTGTTTCTCGGTGAAGAAGAGACTCTTCTTGCAGGTTTTTGTAGCTAACAAGTGTACTTGTAGCCTCTCTTGGATGCTTCAAGCTTCTCGATGTGCCATAGCAAGTTGCTATTCATTTGGTGCACTGGCTGAAAAAAAGGTGGCTATGAAATCTCCAAGAAGGCACATTTTGAGTGAAGAGCATTGATGACAAGAGTTGAAATCTCTAAGGAATATTTCATGATAAACCTGCTCATTGCCTTAATTATGATGGTTCAATGGCTTCACAAGGCTTAAAGATCTTCAAAATTGTAAAAGAGTGGGGATAGACGGGTAGGACACGTGTTAGCATGGGAATACCCAGTTATACTGACAAGGTATATAAGGTGTTGAGAGACCCAATTAGGGCATCTGTTTTATCAATAATCAAGTCTCTTTTCTCCTTCCTTCCAGCTTTCATGGCTTCCCTCCTCTTTCTCTCTCTTTTCTTGCCTTTCTCTCTCTTCTCCTAGTCTTTCTCTCTCCTCTGCTCTCTTCTTCTCTCTCTTATGCAGTCTTCTTCCTTCTCTCCTTCTCTCTCTCTCTCTCTCTTTTAGTTAGATTAGTTAGGTCTCCTTCACTATAGTTGGTATCAGAGCTTAGTTTTTAGATCCTTCCTTTCTCTCTCCTTTTAGATTTAGTTCTCTTTTCAGTGTCACGAGACCCTAATTTTCTCAGGTACACCAGGACAAGTACAACATTGAAGACAACAGGAGTTAGGGAGTACTATAGAGATGGCAACCTTCTTGGGAGTTTGAAAAGAGGTCTTCTCTTTCTTCCTTGTAAGCTCCATTTTGGAGGTTCCATGGAGTACCAAGCCAATATCATTTCATGTCTCTTAGACCTTGCTCCTCCCTTGCAAACGGGTGCTGTCATGGCTTTCTCCACTTCATCTTGAGAGTCTAGAGTACCCTGCTGAAGTCCCAGGGCTGATCGGCCACATCTTCAAGAGGCTTCATGCTTGCCTCTATAGCCTTGGCATATGCCGCACCTACAGAGAAGAAGACGACGAGGGGAGAATCAACATCCTTCCCTTCTATGCTGGGATTTGTAGCTTGGGCTTTTTGAGCTTCCTCATAAGCTGACTTGAAACTTTGTTCATTTTCAACACTCCCAAATTTAATACAAAAGAGCTCCTCTTTCAACTCCCCGTCTGCAAAATGTGATGCATGCCAGACCCATGTTTTATCGCTACCTTGATGCTCCTGAAGTTTCACATTTGGGACAATTGTGTGGTTTGCACAGATCTTTAGTGTTTTGTTTTTCCGCATGATAAGACGAATCTTACATGTTTCCTTGTGCTTTAAAAGGCGCACCTGTCATTCAAGAATGAAGAAAAGCCCAATCATTAACAAAGTGCATGGAATCGCACCAGCAACTGCAAGCATCCGCCATTCAATGGCCTCGTGGTTGTGATGTAGCAACATGCCAGGGAATCAAAAGAGGAAGTGGCTTTTTCCTTTCTTTGACTTCTGTCAAGATGACTGTTGAAGTTTCGAGAATCCACATGAGTAGCTAAAAGCTTACTGTTACATTCCAGCATTTCTAAAAGCTCCCTATGGAAATCAACACCTTCTCCAATAGGTGGACGCTTCCTTCTTTTTCGACCAGACAGGCACATTAGGCTTATCCTCGCAAGTGTCCACACTGATATTTCCATCTATAAACTTCTTCTTGTAGTTTCCTTGTGCTCTCTATAAGAGGAATCTTCATCTCCTTGGCAACACTTACTGATACATCCTCTTCAACAAATGGATGCTCTATGTCAGAGAACAACCCATCATCAGTAGAATGCCTACCACCATCAAATATTACCTCTGCAATGGCACAAGGGTCTTTCGCAAATGCACTTTCAAGAGCCTCAAAGACCTCGCGGTCGAAGCATCTGGGTAGCTTGTTGTCCTTCCTGACATCACTACTCATAAGCCAAAAAGACTACCTTCCACGAAGGTTATGCGTCATAGATGCAACGATAGTCAGCCGAGAGATTGTGACCATGAAAAGTTCATTTTGGAGGTGAGAAATGATGCTGAGAGATCTGATCAAGCATGGGGTTACCGAAAATTGTGGAGGCTCCGCGAGCAGCATCCAAGGTCTGCTTTTCCTGAAGAACATTCCCAAATAGCAAACTATTTGAAGCCTATTGCTGGTTGTCTACTGCTTGTCCTGAAGAAGTGGCAGCATGTTGCATTGTTTGCAGCTCTAAAAGTGGCTTGTTGTGTCCTGTTGCTGCAATAGTTGTCTGGTGACCCATTGACACCTTCATCATTATGTTCCCACTAGCTCCAGTTCCAATTTGTGTCTTAGTATTGGCAAATCTCACAAATCTCTTTTCTTGATATATTGGTGCAGAAATTACTGCACAAGGGGTACTTGGATTTGAGAAATCCATCTGTTTGTCAATCAGTAAAGAGCTTTGATTGGCTAGCTCAATTGCAATCTGGGAGGTCTGCAGATTCAAGGGCAAGTTGCCCTGTGCTTTTATAGATTCTTGTAACGAAATGTGTTTAGCTGGACAATTCTGGATCACAGAACTTTTGTTGTATAAAGAAATCTGTATTCTTTAGAAGAATTACCAACAATCTTTTGGGTCTCTCTAAAAACCAAAGCTTCACATCAGCTTATTGATCTGCCCAACGAAAAGGAAATTGGAAAAGCATTACGAGCTTTAGATTCAGGGGGATTTTGAAGCAATGGAAAGCATTGAATGTGTGAGGAATCATGGGGTGTATGCCTAAAGTGCAGTGATTTAGTTGCAAAGCTAAGGCTTGGCACTTTGATTCTCTTGATAGTGGCACTTATATACTCATGTTGGTATGAAGATGTTTATGCAAGTGGCAATGGTACTCACGGGGTATGCCTATGCCGCCTTTGATTGGCAATCTTGGTAATGATGCTTATGGTTGGTCTTGAGATGTCATGTCCGGTAAGGTTATGCTCTTGTTGGCAATGTATTAGCCCTAATGAGCAAGGATTTGGTTCATATTGGCAATGGTTCTCGTGTACAGTGATGCATGGAAGTTGCAAACTATTGTAGGAATGCAGACTCAGGGAACTGCTAACAAAAGTCAATTACAACAAAGCCTTATTGTGTGACTGAGCACGGACCCAATAGCTCGATTCAAAGAGGGAATCATCCCCTTCAATTTGAGCCAAAAATCTCCCCATTCCGCCCTAATTTTTGGGAGATACACCCAATTTTGTGCTGAGAGAGGTACTGTGGGACAAGCAGCAGTCCTACACAGTCAGCCCATAAAAGTCAATTATAACAAAGCTCTGATCATTTACTTTCAAATGTGTTTTTATATAGACTCGTAGAGGGGATCGAGAGCTTTAATTTGAATCAGAAAGTTTGGAAATTGGAGCTTCCTAGCTCAAGATATTGCCATTTCTGTAACAGGGGGTCTAGTGGACTGCACTTAGGATGGCAGGCCACAAGGGAAAAGCAAAGGCCCAAGAGGACTTCCAGCGTGAAATCAGGGACTTTCGTGCCTCAATGAATGATCCTAGCTCAGCCAAGAGGATTGTGAAGACATGTTTGAAGATGGCACCCCTGAGATGGACCGCTTGGCTATGCTTAACCATACTCTATGCCAACATCAGACCTGTCATGCTGCTGTGACTGGCATCGAGAGTTGGAACAATGCCATAGGGAGATGGAAACCCACCAAGATCAGCGTCATTCCCAGATGATGGCCAAGATGGACTTGCTCATTGAGCACATGGGTGCCCTCATCCCCGCCATCGCACCCTCCTCGGCTCAGCCCAAGGAGCATGTCCCTCCCCGTGAGGCCAACCCCCCTCCTACCTTGGAGACCGAGCGTAGCCCACAAGGTTTTGGTGGCACCCATGGCTTTCCCCATAGCACCTATGAGTTGGGTGAGCCCTCTATAGGACATGATGAACCCATTCTCCCATCACCCGGACGAACCCTTCTAGCCCATCCTTGGGACAGCAACTCCCCCGTAGTGGAAGCTATATGCAAGGGCAAAATGCAAATTTTGGGTAGCATAGTATGCAGGGTGCACATGGGTAGCATGCAGATGGCAGTTTTGGGCAACAAGGACCCAATGTTCAGTTTGGTTTGCATATATTGCATGGGCAGCATGGAAATTTTGGGCAACAAGGCCCTAATGCAGGTGCACATGTGCAGCATGGGAATTTTGGGCAGCAAGGCCCTAATAATCAGTTTGGCCCACATGTAATGCATGGGCAGCATGGCACCCATGGACATTTTGGTCAGTAAGGCATGTATGGGCATTCTCACGGACATTATGAGTACCATGAACATTGGCATGGGTTCGATATGCAAAGGCAAGTGCATGCACCTACTTATGGTCAACATGCATATAATGAGTGTGAATATTTTGAGCAGCATGCATCTGATGACTATATATGTTCTTATGAACTACATTCTGGTCACATACATGGACAACCATCTAGACAGCATTATGTACATGGATAACATCATGCAAATGTATATGAGTATGTACATGGGGAGCAACACGATATCATCAGCCACTTGATCATTACTATAAGCAACATGCGCATCCTTATGAGCCACATGATACTTCTCAAGAACGATGCCATGATGAGAGCATCTCACTATTGCAAGCTCATGAGCAAATGCCCCATCAGCCCAAGGCCCTTAACTTTGAATGCCTAGTAGTAGCCATGCATGTGAAACTCATGGGCATGAAATGCCTAGATTAATGCAGTGAATGATGTATTGATTCCAGCCTCATTTGCTCCAGTTCGATTTGACCTAGTGGTTCCCAATGAGTTTATGAACATGTCAATGCATGCTACCGTATGGGTCAGTAAGGATCTTGTGCCACCATCAGTGCTTGACAATGACACCATGAATTACTTCTATGATACAGCGGATGCATTGGATCACAATTATCCTTTTGACCCTGGCGGTAGTATGGTGACCCATGCTTGTATGGATGCTCTTGATGCTTATTATGCAGGTTATCCGTTTGATCCCAGGGAACAAAATGGTCTTGGAAAATCCCTATCCTGATCAGCATTTCACTAGTACAGTTCTTTTCCTACTTCAAGGATGCAATTTTGATTGACCAGTAGGCTAAATTTGCCCGAGTCTGAAATGCAAACAACTTACAGACAGCACACTATTTCAGAACAATTTTTACCCTGCATTAATGACAGTCAAGTGTCACCTATATGGCTTGAAAGTACACTTCATGAGCTTCATTTTGACATGTCACACGCCTCAATCAAAGCTGGCCATAGGAAGTTATGACCAATTTTCTCCAGCATGCCTATTCTGGACACCATGCTGTCCATTGTTTGTCAGCCCCTAATTGTCAAGAATTGGAGGCCAAACTCATATACTATCAACTTGCACATGTCATATGCATCATATACACAATCCTATGCCCCTATTCCACATGAGATTGTACTTCCCCATACCTATATTCTCCTTTGTAATGCTGAGCAGAGTAGTACTCTGCAACCCCCCCTTTTCGCAATGAGCCATAAGTCCTCTTTTTGTTTTTGAGGGCAAAAACCTTCAGGGTCAGGATGGAATGTAAAAGAGTGGGGATAGATGGGTAGGACATGGGTTAGCATGGGAATACCTAGTCATACTGACAAGGTATATAAGGTGTTGAGAGACCCAATTAGGGCATCAGTTTTATCAATAATCAAGTCTCTTTTCTCCTTCCTTCAAGCTTTCATGGCTTCCCTCCTCTTTCTCTCTCTTTTCCTACCTTTCTCTCTCTTCTAGTATTTCTCTCTCCTCTGCTCTCTTCTTCTCTCTCTTTTTGGCAGTCTTCTTCCTTCTCTCCTTCTCTCTCTCTCTTTTAGTTAGATTAGTTAGGTCTCCTTCACTACAAAAATGCAAGATGCTCTCAAGAAAGAGGAAGATGTAAGAGTAAGAGAAGAGCTTTAAGGGAAGAAGATGATGTCACAATCTATGCTTTCAGCAACCCCCTCCACATCCTTATCCTCTCTGAATCAAATTTCAAGGTTTTTCTCTAGAGATCCATGGTAGTTCAAAGCAGAAGAGCCCCTTCTTTGGTTGTTACTAAATATAAGAGACTACTCCGCATCTGCTTTTGTTGGCCTTATCTTTTGTCTCCCGTATCAACATCACTCCATTGTACAATAGTGGCCAGGGCTTCTTTGCTACCCTCACTTCAAGTATATCAAATTTTGGTAATGCTATGCACAAATCTCTTAACAGTATACTTGGATATGAGGGATTGGAGGTGATCAAGCCTAAGGGTGGCCAACAGGATGCAAAGGAAGAAGCTCGCAAGGATGATGGAGACAAGAGGACCAAGAGAGCTATTGGAAAATGATGAATGATAAAATCAAGACAAAAAGTTAAAGCACAGCAAAGGCAAAGGGAATCATTAAGGAAGGTGTAGTAATTGGATCATTAAAGCCCCTAGAGCTTTATGACAGTCATAACAATGAAGCGTGCGACCATCGTGAAACTGATCCAGGTCCTCACCCTTGCCTTGCTCTCCATCACACATAAGGCATTAGTCATGGTGGCAACAAGCTTCATCCTTTTATTTCTTCATTTCCTCCACACATCGTGAATAGTTATTCAATCTCATGCTCTCTCTTTTGACATCTTTTAATTCACATAATTTTCAATCCTTAAACCTTAAAACTGGAAAAACCAAGATTTAAAATCTTTAATCCCTATAATACTCATTCATATGCAATACTTACCTCAAAATGCCCTTCTTTGCCAAGATCACCTTTCAAAACACACTAGGATTTAATTCAATTTGTCTTTTCTCTTTGCTATTCTTTTTGTTTTAATAAACTTACCTCTCCTTTCCTCTTCAAAAACAACTGGGTTGAGAAATCAATTGTCATACCTTCATGAGGGAATGTGTGATGGTCATATCTTTTTGGGTTTTATCCATGTGTTTCATGGTGCAATTATTATTACTTTCCTATATTGAGTTTAATGTTGCTTTCGCATGAAAAATTGCTGAAGAGCCCTGTCTTTTGGGTTTTGATTGTAGTTTTATTTGTCATGCTTTTAACCCTAGTTTTTACAACCTAGATGTGTGGTTTTCCTTTTGTGTTAATGTGTTCCATTTGAATTCCCTCATCCAAGGAAAACAAAGACAATCTACAAGATCAAAGAAAGAAAGATGATGAAGATGAAGATTTTTCCCAAGAGCTAAGAGTTGCATTCTCAAAGGAAGATTTCATGACAAACTTGCTCATAGTCTTGGTTATGATCATTCAAGGGTTTCACAAGGCTTTAAGCTCTTCAAAATGCAAGATGCTTTCAAGAAAGAGGAAGATGTAAGAGTAAGAGAAGTGCTTTAATGGAAGAAGATGATGCTGCAACCTATGCTTTCAGTAACCTCCTCCACATCCTCATTCTCTCTAAATGAGACTTTAGGGTTTTTCTCAGGAGATCCGTGATAGCTCAAAATAGAAGAAACCCTTCTTTGGCTTGTACTAAATATAAGAGACTGCTCCATAACTGCTTTTGTTGGCCTTATCTTTTGGATCCTGTATTTGCATCGCTCTGTTGTACAATAATGGCCAGGGCTTCTTTGCTACCCTCACTTCAAGTAAATCAAATTTGGGCAATGCTATGCACAAATCTCCTAACAGTATACTTGGATACGAGGGATTGGAGGTGATCAATCCTAAGGGTGGCCAACAGGATGCAAAGGAAGAAGCTCTCAAGGGAGAATGGAGACGAGTACCAAGAGAGCTATTGGAAAATGATGCATGATCAAATTGGGACAACGAGTGAAAGCACAATAGTAAAGGCAAAGGGACTCATTAAGGAAGGTACAATAATTGGATCATTATAAGGCATCAGTCGTGGTGGCAACAAGCTTCATCCTTTTCTTTCTTCATCTCCTCCACACAACGTGAACATCTATTCAATCTTAACCTCTCTCTTTTGACATCTTCTAATTCACGTAATTTTCAATCCTTAAACCTTGAAAATGGAAAAACCAATATTTAAACACTTTAATCCCTATAATACCCATTCCTATGGAATGCTTACCTCAAAATGCCCTTCTTTGCCAAGATCACCTTTCACAACACACTAGGATTTAGTTCAATTTGTCTTTTCTCTTTTTTATTCTTTTTGTTTTAATAAAACTTACCTTTCCTTTCCTCTTCAAAAAGAACTAAGTGGATAACTCAATTGTCATACCTTTCGTGAGGGAATGTGTGATGGTCATATCTTTTTGGGTTTTATCCATGTGTTTCAGGGTGCAGTTATTATTTCTTTCTGATATTGAGTGTGATGTTACTTTTTCATGAAAAATTGCTGAAGAGCCCTATCTTTTGGGTTTTGATTGTGGTTTTATTTGTCATGCTTTTAACCCTAGGCTCTATGACCTAGATGTGTGGTTTTCATTTTGTGTTTATGTGTTCCGTTTGAATTCCCTCATCCAAGGAAAGCAAAGACAATCTAGAAGATCAAAAGAAAAAAAGATGATGAAGATGAAGATTTTTCCCAAGAGATGATTATAGTTCTTCTCCAAATTTTTCCGCAGGGACGCTTCACTCTTAAATGCATAAGGAATGATAACTAGGAAATATGTGCAAATAAAGGCACAAAAATGTGCTCAACATGGAAATATGTTTTGTAAAAATGCATTTTGCTTTTGTACCCCTTGGAAAAAAATCAAATATGAAGCAATGGAACTTGTGGGTCCAAATTGTGCTAGGAAAAGGAAAGATTAAACACCTTTTATCTCATGCTAAAATGAAAGGGTTTTTAGACCTTAGCCAAAATGTATGCAAGTTAAATTTTATAATATCAAGGAAGGAAAAGGAGGAGGCTTGTTGGGTGATTTTGGGGAGGTGGGAGATTGAGGTGGTCACAACCTCTCTCTTCCCTTTATCTTCACCTTTCACACTTCATTTCCCCCTCTCTCATTTTGACACAACTCTTGTGCTTTCTTGTTCTATCTCTCATGGAGTGTTATCGTGTTTTCGCAGCACAAAGGAGCGGAAAATGGGAAGAAGGTAAAATAGCAAAAAAAGGTGCAGGATAAAAGCAGAAAAAGATAAAAGCCGAAAAATGCGCCTTGACCGGCAACCAACCCCTGAAAAATTCAAATGTTCGGACACGACCCTCAAGAAGCTTCTGTGTCGGGCCAAGGCAACGAAAGAGGAAAAATGCGCACCATTAAAATGCGGAAGTGCCCCTAAATCTGTGTAAAAGAGTGCCAGGCTCGCTCCTGTGCAAAGTGTATGCATTAGTTGGGAATAGGATAAATTAGAATGGTGGGAAATGGGAAAAAGGGCCTAGGCTACGGCCGGCCATGTAAAAGAGGGAAAAGGGGATGACCGCCCAAAAAGGATTTAGGGTTTTGTATATAAAGTTGAAAAGTGAATGAGAAGCTCATTCTTTGGTGTGTAGCAAAAAGAGTCTTCTTCTTCCTCTCTTCCTCTCTTCTTCTCTCCTTCTTGCTTGTATGTGCTCTTGAGAAAGGGAGTGTGAGAGTGTGAGGGAGTGAGTGTGTGTGAGAGTGAGGGATCAAGAGGGTGAAGCTCTTCACCATCTCCTCTTCTCTTCTTCCCTTCTCTTCTCTTCTCTTCTCTTGCACACGTGGCTATGGAGGATGGATCTTGGAGATGGAGGAGGCTTGAGGATGCTTGAGTTAGCATCAAGAATTGTGGAGCTACCGGAGTGCAAGAGAGAGAAGGGTACTCGATCGGGCATCAAGGTAAGCTCACAACACTCGTAGGATCCGCTTCAGCTAGGTGAGAGATAGCCATTAGAGCTCGCTTGGAACGCTTGAAACAATAAGCAGTCCGTGGGTCTTGGCGATTGAGCAAAAGCTCCCACATTTTGGTTATGTTTGCCAGTACCAATGGATTCAAGCTTGAGCACTTGCGTGGCTCACATTGAGCATCGAAGTAGGGTATTCATCCCCGAAATGGAGCTTGAGATAGGTAGGAAGTTGGGTGCTTTTAATCTTCAAAACAAGTAAGTATTTTGGGATATTTTGGTTGTTTGATGATTGGAAAGCACGAAGAATCTATTTCAGTTTTTTGCCTTCGATTTTTGTTGCATTTAGAGTAGGTTAGAGTTAGGAAATCGAACCGGAAAAGGGTAGGGTTCACTGTTTCAAAACAGGGCAAAACAGGGAAAAAATCGTGCAAAATGCGCAAAATGCTTGCTAATGAGGCCTAAGATCGACAAGAGAGTGATTGGGGGCGTCAACGCCACAGCTGGGAGGGCATATAAGAGCCAGGGGGCCAAAAGAGAGCTCATTTGTGCCATTTCAGTGAGAGAGAGAGAGAGAGAGAGAGAGAGAGCTAGAGAGCCCCAGGCCGTTGTCGTATTGCTGTGCATTCGAGGTGTGTAAACCACCCAAAAGTCATGTGTGTGATTTGATACTTTGTACATACTTAGTTGTTATGTTTGCTCTTTCATTCTATGCTGAAGACGGAGAAGAATAAGGAATTTTGGAGAGACCGCCTTGGTTCATTAACAGCACGATTTATGCTGAGATAGATGGAGGAGTTGTGGGCTTTGCCAAAAGGAGATGGCATCTCTGGAAATGTATCTATGACCTTTACTTGGGAAAGAGGCAGTAGCACTTTTCAAGTCATATTTTAGTGGTGCTTTTGATGAAGATGCGATTCGAAATAACTTTGTCCTTATCTATGAATTGCTAGATGAAATTATGGATTTTGGTTATCCCCAGAATCTATCTCCTGAGATTTTAAAGCTTTACATCACACAGTAGGGTGTTTGCTCTCCTTTCTCTTCAAAGCCACAAGACTCAAGACCTCCAGCGAATGCAACTCTTCAAGTAACAGGAGCAGTGGGATGGCGCAGAGAAGGCTTGGTTTACAAGAAAAATAAGGTCTTTCTTGATATAGTTGAGAGTGTAAACCTTCTAATGTCTTCAAAAGGAACAGTTTTGAGATGTGATGTAACAGGAAAAATTCTTATGAAATGTTTCTTATCGGGAATGCCGGACTGGAAACTTGGTTTGAATGATAAGATAGGACTTGAAAAGGAAGCACAAATAAAAGCTCATCCCACGAGATGATGGTGGACGCCTTCAGGATGCACATTATGCAGACCAAAGATCTTGGAACTTGTCCTGTGCGACAGATTGGTGGCTGCTCCAGTATGCAATTCGATTTGGTGATATTGGATTGGGAAGACGATACTCTGCGCTAAATAGAGGGGAAAAAGGACAAAAAAGCTGGGGGGGGATTACGCTAATCTGGGAGGAGTCGGGAGGAAAATAGAAAAAACAGAGGATTCGGGGCCGCAGAAAAATTAGGCAATGGTGGCTAATGAAGGCTCTCTCGGTCATCGAAAGAAGGTGGCGACGAAGGGATTCGACGAAGCTGCAAAGGAAGGCAAACAAGGAGGCGTAAGAAAGAACGAGAAGATCAGAGAAGAAGGCCAGAAGGTGACGACGAGGAATGGGAGGCCGACGGAAGAAGATGTTGTAACGATGGGAGAGTTGAAGGAGGACGAAAAGCCAAAGTTGACGAGCTTGGAATACGCAGAAGTCGAAGACAAATAAGAGGACGGAGTTGTAGTGGCAATGGAAGAAGTCAAGACAGAAGGTGGTGAGCTCTCTTGAAGCAACGGCAGAAAGATGACACCAAGGAACAAGTGAGGAAAGGGGATGCAACTCTTTGGCTGCTGCCGCAGCACAGCTCGATTTCTCACCTGCTCTTGAGAGGCATACACCGCATGAAGCCGATTGCATAGATGAGTGTGACAACATCCAGAGACATGCTCACCATGGCCCGGATGCTCCTGATGCACCTGATATTGTCGCTGCGGATGGTTTAGGGATGTCTACGCAGCTGCGGCGGACTGATGCGATGGATGCCGATAGATTAGGGATGTCTATGCAGTTACAGACTAATTGGCCTACAGTAACGGGTGCAAACCGAGACACTTTGTTATGTGATACTACGGCAGGCTCATGCACAGAGACTGATGTTGTAGTCGACACACACTTGAAGGTTCCCCTGGCAAAACACGATGAGGCAGATGGTTCCAGGTGCACACATCATGAGGTGCATCAAACAGGATGTTTACAATCAAGAGAATAAGTGAACATCCATCTGTTTGTAGATGTATTCACAGGACTGGGTCGTTGCATGTTTTAAGCTTCAGTGCTGTAAAGCCAAGATGTGAAGCAGTGTATCATCTGAATGACAGATTATGGACATGGTTATGGAAGATATTCTATTTAAAAGATTTAGATAAAAGGAGAATATCAGAAAGATCTTAGAGGAGCAGGTATATAGAAACAAAACATCTATAAAGGACCAGCAGATTGACATATTATATAATTCTTCAACTGAACATGAAGAAATGGACGTTTTTGTCAAGACGTTTACTGGAGATGCTCTCAATCAGATGTAGCTGATTGTATGTCTCATATTATCTGAAATTGAGTTTTCAAATTGAATCTGATCTCGCTAGATTGATCTTCTATCTTGAAATTTGTCAAGGTCTTCTGTAGACGCGACTTTGCTTTCGAAAACCTTTCGACATCTTTGGTGAACCCGATGTGAAAGCGTCGCAGAAATTTCAGGATGGGAGACACTTCAGCCTCTATTTCAGCTTCCTCTACAATTCCAGCTACATCTACTTCAGCTCCATCTATGACTGCTGCGTCAAGTACTTCAACGGAGGATCTAAAACAGATTTTGCAGAATATGTCCATGTATATGCAGCTCCAAAATCAGCAAACTCAAATGTATATGCAGCAGCAACAACAATTGCATCAACAACAGTTGTCTCAGCAAAGGAAACTCTATTCGGAGCAGGAGAATGCAAACAGCGCGACTAAGGCCATTGAAGCAGTTGAGAGTGAGAAGAAGCTATTCGACGGGCGTAATGTTTCAGCATATTTGAAGACATATGAGATCAAGATGGGGTTTTTTGGAGTTCCTGCTGGACTTATGAGTAAGTACTTCCTTCGTCTTGTCACACCTGCTTTGAGGACAAAGGTCACTGATTTATTTATTCAAAATACACATTGGCAAGATTTTAAGAAGGCTCTTAAAGAAGAATATTTCCTTGAGGACTTTGGTATGGCTACTCGACAGTCATTCCGAGAGTGGATCTACATGCCAAACAAAGGTCTCGCTGCTTCGGAGTTGATTCGAGAATTTGAGGAAAGGTATAGTCAGCTTGATGCTATTGAACAAAGAGCATTGGATGTTGAAAAAGTTGAGCTTTTCTTGCAAGCTGCAGATCCTGCTCTTCAAGAAGAATTGGGTGAACTTCTTGAAGATCGCACAAAGCCTATGGGTCTTAAAACTGATTGGCAGGATGCTCAGGATGCAGTTTCGACATTGACCAAGAGGAGAATATGGAAGACTCGCCTACAGAATGGTTCCATGACACCTACACCATCATCTGCTCCTATGCCTACTTCTATTCCTGTTATTTCTTCTCCTCCTCAGCCAGTTTCTTGGCCTATGCCAGTGCCTACTGTTTCTACTCCACCTATTCCTCCTGTTCCACGACCGATGCCTACACCTTCTGCTCCAAAACCATCCGCTCCATCCGTGCCTACTTCTCTTGATGACATAATCAAAGGTATCACAGATTTGACACTTGAGTCAGTCAAAGCGGAGTTGGTGGGTAAGTTGAAGGAGCAGTTTGCTTCGACTGCGCCCGCTACTTCTTCTAGTGCTCCTATTGCACCTAGGAGTGCTCCCAGTGCTCCTAGGAGAGATCGGAGATGTATTTGGTGTGATAGTACGGAGCATCAGCATTGCAGGGATTGTGACTCTTTCTAGGATGCAAGGAGGCAAAATTTGGTATATTGGGGGCAAGATGGTAAGATTTGGTTGACAGAGACAGGAGCTCCACTTGCTACCAACTTTGGTAAAGGTGGAATGAAGAAGTTAGTGGAGGACATGGCTGCGCGTACTTCTTATGTGGCAGCTAGAGGTGATGCTTCTACATATGGAGTACAGATTGAGAAGGGATCGGAGACTCAGTCCGCACTATGGACTTATGCTATGGAGACCGCAAACAAGGGAAAAATTCAGCAAACTGTTTTGACTAGTGCAGGCTCTAGCATCAGATCAGAGACAGGATGGGACTCGCCTGTTGACAGGTATTCTATTTATGCTTATTTGGCTAAATCTCATGGTGCAGATGTATTTGTTGAGGAGAAGCGTAAGAGGGATGAAGATAATCCGAGTGCAGCTAAGAAGACTAGAGGGGGTGAGTTTGTTACTCCACCTACTGCAGGACCGTCTTCAAGACCAGGGCCAGATCGACAGATGGAGGATGCTCAAAAGAGGGAAAAGAGGCAAGAGCCTAGAGAGAGAAAGCAGCCAGGATTCAGATTGATGTCCGATATTGAGACATCTACAGACATGAAGAAAATCTTTAATGATAAGATACTTGGCAGTGAGGTGACTTTCACTATTTCTGAGATTTTGGGCATCTCAAAAAGAGAGTTTCAGGATCAGTTTCAGGAGGTCCTGAAGAGGAAAAGACATGCATTGGCTACCACTGATACACAGGGAGTTTTGATTGGAGAGTTGGATGATGATGATGATGAGGTTATGGTTGTTAATGCTTCTGTTTTGCCACAGGTAGAGAAGAGGGTTCAGCCTATGCATTATGCTGAAATTGATGAGCCTGTTTTGATACCGCGTAGTCACTTTTCGCGGAGCCATTGGGCTAGGGCAACTACAGAGACGATGGTAAAGGTTGGAGAGAAACAGGTGCCTTATGTTGCATTGGTTGATCATGGTTCAGAGATTAATCTCATTGTTCGTGGAGTTTATGAGAGTAACAGATGGCCTATGGATGTAGAGCATGGGTGGCATATGAGAGCTGCCAATAACACTGCAGGTGATTTATATGCTGCTTGCCCTAGTGTCAGGGTTTCTATTGGTGATGTAGAGGAGGATTTTCATTTCTTTGTGCAGGATTCATGCTCGTATCCCATAATTCTTGGACAGCCATTCATTACAGAGATGCGTATGGAAACAAAGGTCATGGATGATGGATCTGCTTATGCACGGATTCGCAGTAAAGATGGTATGAGAGCAGTTCAGTTTATGACTGTATGTGTGAACCATGTTAGAAACAGGGATACTCTCAGAGATGCACCCTTACCCACTGTGAGGGATTCGGGTTTTCATTAGGTACCGCCGTTTCGCGAGACGACGGTGTTACAGAGGAGAGGAGATTGGAGTTCTCGCCTCCTGGCAGCAGTGTTTTCTCCTCCGGTTATGTTGGGATTTCAGCAAACAGTTCAATGAGCTATCAGAGGACTTCTAGATTGTCTAGAGCTGCCAGGCAGTATATATGCAGGAAGGAGAAAAATTTGAAAAATGCAGGAATTTTGGAGGATGATGAGCACATAGATGGTATGTATGACAGTGTGATTTGTGCAGATACGATGGCAGAGATGGGAGATATGCTGAAAACTGATATGCTGAATTGTCATGGTAATGTATTAGTGCAATCCCTGGACATGTTTCATGAAATTGCAGATTTTATGTCACAGATTGAGTCAGAGGCTGAGGTAACTCAGCAAAGAGTATTGAGTGCTGAAGAAATTCAGCAAACAGAGTTTCTAGCTGGTTATGATCAGCTTTCAGAGAGACAGAGGGCTGAAAATTTTCAGCCAACAGAGTTTATTGCTGAAATATTTCAGCATTCAGAGTTTGGGGCTGTTCCTATGCAGTCCATAGAGCAGAGGGCTGAGAATATTCAGCCATTGGAGTGCAGAATTGCTGATTTACAGCAAGATTTATGTAATGCAGAAGGGCATAATGAAGCCAGGGTTGACACGAAATACAAGACTGTGGATAAGAAGGTGGATTTTATAGGCAAGATTATGGAGTATTGTTCTACCACTTCAGAGATACAGAGATTCATTGGAGCTTGTGTGTTTTACATGACTTGGACACCCCATTTTGCACACATAGCAGATTGTTTTTATCAGCTGTTTCGAAAGGGGCAGAAACTATTTTGGGATGAGAGCCACACTAGAACCATGCGGAAAATGAGGAAGTTATTGCAGATTTTTCAGAAGATGGTGAAAAGATGGTTTGGGCCATACATTGTCAGACATGTCTTTGATAATGCAACATATGAGCTGACAGAATTGGATGAAACAGTGCTTAGAGTGCCTATTACTGGAAAAAGAATCAAGATTTTCAAGAAAAGAGATTATGAGGATTATGCATTGGAAGAATTTTCGAGAGAAGAGCAACGACAAGAAACTCCAATGGAAGAGACAGATGATATGGCTGGATATCCTGTTGATCTACCGGAAATGCATAATGAAGAGATTGATTTGTTTGTGGATCTTGATGATAATGATCATGGGTAGTTGGCCCATCCGGAGGATGCGCAGGATTAGAGGGGGTGGATGTTGTATTGCTGTGCATTCGTGGTGTGTAAACCACCCAAAAGTCATGTGTGTGATTTGATACTTTGTACATACTTAGTTGTTATGTTTGCTCTTTCATTCTATGCTGAAGACGGAGAAGAATAAGGAATTTTGGAGAGACCGCCTTGGTTCATTAACAGCACGATTTATGCTGAGATAGATGGAGGAGTTGTGGGCTTTGCCAAAAGGAGATGGCATCTCTGGAAATGTATCTATGACCTTTACTTGGGAAAGAGGCAGTAGCACTTTTCAAGTCATATTTTAGTGGTGCTTTTGATGAAGATGCGATTCGAAATAACTTTGTCCTTATCTATGAATTGCTAGATGAAATTATGGATTTTGGTTATCCCCAGAATCTATCTCCTGAGATTTTAAAGCTTTACATCACACAGTAGGGTGTTTGCTCTCCTTTCTCTTCAAAGCCACAAGAATCAAGACCTCCAGCAAATGCAACTCTTCAAGTAACAGGAGCAGTGGGATGGCGCAGAGAAGGCTTGGTTTACAAGAAAAATAAGGTCTTTCTTGATATAGTTGAGAGTGTAAACCTTCTAATGTCTTCAAAAGGAACAGTTTTGAGGTGTGATGTAACAGGAAAAATTCTTATGAAATGTTTCTTATCGGGAATGCCGAACTGGAAACTTGGTTTGAATGATAAGATAGGACTTGAAAAGGAAGCACAAATAAAAGCTCATCCCACGAGATGATGGTGGACGCCTTCAGGATGCACATTATGCAGACCAAAGATCTTGGAACTTGTCCTGTGCGACAGATTGGTGGCTGCTCCAGTATGCAATTCGATTTGGTGATATTGGATTGGGAAGACGATACTCTGCCCTAAATAGAGGGGAAAAAGGACAAAAAAGCTGGGGGGGGATTACGCTAATCTGGGAGGAGTCGGGAGGAAAATAGAAAAAACAGAGGATTCGGGGCCGCAGAAAAATTAGGCAATGGTGGCTAATGAAGGCTCTCTCGGTCATCGAAAGAAGGTGGCGACGAAGGGATTCGACGAAGCTGCAAAGGAAGGCAAACAAGGAGGTGTAAGAAAGAACGAGAAGATCAGAGAAGAAGGCCAGAAGGTGACGACGAGGAATGGGAGGCCGACGGAAGAAGATGTTGTAACGATGGGAGAGTTGAAGGAGGACGAAAAGCCAAAGTTGACGAGCTTGGAATACGCAGAAGTCGAAGACGAATAAGAGGATGGAGTTGTAGTGGCAATGGAAGAAGTCAAGACAGAAGGTGGTGAGCTCTCTTGAAGCAACGGCAGAAAGATGACACCAAGGAACAAGTGAGGAAAGGGGATGCAACTCTTTGGCTGCTGCCGTAGCACAGCTCGATTTCTCGCCTGCTCTTGAGAGGCATACACCGCATGAAGCCGATTGCATAGATGAGTGTGACAACATCCAGAGACATGCTCACCATGGCCCGGATGCTCCTGATGCACCTGATATTGTCGCTGCGGATGGTTTAGGGATGTCTATGCAGCTGCGGCGAACTGATGCGATGGATGCCGATAGATTAAGGATGTCTATGCAGTTGCAGACTAATCGGCCTGCAGTAACGGGTGCAAACCGAGACACTTTGTTATGTGATACTACGGCAGGCTCATGCACAGAGACTGATGTTGTAGTCGACACACACTTGAAGGTTCCCCTGGCAAAACACGATGAGGCAGATGGTTCCAGGTGCACACATCATGAGGTGCATCAAACAGGATGTTTACAATCAAGAGAATAAGTGAACATCCATCTGTTTGTAGATGTATTCACAGGACTGGGTCGTTGCATGTTTTAAGCTTCAGTGCTGTGAAGCCAAGATGTGAAGCAGTGTATCATCTGAATGACAGATTATGGACATGGTTATGGAAGATATTCTATTTAAAAGATTTAGATAAAAGGAGAATATCAGAAAGATCTTAGAGGAGCAGGTATATAGAAACAAAACATCTATAAAGGACCAGCAGATTGACATATTATATAGTTCTTCAACTGAACATGAAGAAATGGACGTTTTTGTCAAGACGTTTACTGGAGATGCTCTCAATCAGATGTAGCTGATTGTATGTCTCATATTATCTGAAATTGAGTTTTCAAATTGAATCTGATCTCGCTAGATTGATCTTCTATCTTGAAATTTGTCAAGGTCTTCTGTAGACGCGACTTTGCTTTCGAAAACGTTTCGACACCGTGTGATTCGATCACATCACCGACGCACTCACCGACCCATTCAGGTATATGAATCCCTTCCTCAATCCCCCTAGATAGGATCTGGAGGGTTGTGCTTGGTATGATTGTGTAAATCCCAAGAATCGATCGAAATCGACATTGCGCTGTCTCCGTCACGCCGCATTCGGCCCGTCCGAGTGGTCGCTTCTGGGCCGAGTCCCAGAATTGGCCCTAGGCCCCTTGCCATTCGGCCACGCGGCCTAGAACCCTAGTCGACAATCGGACCGTCCGAGTCAAACCATCCGAGTAACCCTACTCGAACCGTCCGAGCCAGAACTTTTTGACCACGTGGCACATTCGGCCCTGTGCCATTCGGTCCATCCGATCGACCCGCCCGAGTCCCAAATTCGGAACTCGGCCACACCCGAGATTCGGCCCTCGGCCAACTGCGGTTCAACCCGTCCGAGTTATCCTGTCCAAACCTGCCATTCGGCCCGTCCGAATAAAAATTGTCCTAGTCAGATCTGGAGATTTGGCCCTTGACCCTATGCCATTCGGCCCATCCAAGTGACCCACTCGGACCCTGCAATTTGGACCAGTTGGTCCGAATGCAACTTTTTGTCAAATCTGTCAAAAATTTGACCCGACCCGGCAAACACGCATTAACGCAACTTGTCGAAACCCTTCGGGCATTCAGAACTTGATTCTGGCACACATGATAAGAGAAATTGTAGTACACAGCTGCTTAGCAGTTGGTAGTAGACAGTTGAGGGACCCAAGGACTAGGATGCGAGCCGCTGAACCACAAGACCTGATCGATCGGAAGCAAACAAGGAAACATACAAGGAAACCCTAAACCCTGACTAAACGGCCGAAAAATGGACCTACAAGCCTATCAGGCCCGACACGAGCGAGAGTGAGTAAGACGTCGAGGAATTGCTTGCAGCACTTACATTGAACTTCCGCACTTGAAGTACACTTAAGAAAACTGAAAGCCTGATTGGGCACAAGTGCACGAGGAACAACCCACTCACCGAGTGACCATAAATTGAGGTTTGTATTCAATAATCGAAGGAACTCACTCGGATAAATCGCTCAAGGAATCCACCAATAGGAGAGGACCCAAGACATAGACAAACGCGCGAAGCGCAGGGTAGAACCAAGCAAGAAGCGGCAACAACGAGGATCCGTCACGACTGTTCGACCTAATTGACAGCACAGCGGGGCGCAAGAATTCGACCATGATGGAAGAAAGCTCAGACCATCGGTCTAATGAGGAGCTTGATTTGAGTGTATTCCCAGATGCTATACAGCAGATGGTGAGTAGTTACGACGTGCACACCCGGTACGAGCACCGGGGCAGGATAGCAGATGCAATCATTGCAGACCTAGAGGAGGAGAGAAGGCTAGCCTGCAAGGCATTACAAGGCATAGCTGATTATAATAGGGATCAACAGGCTAGGAGCCAAAGGCAAAGCATGGAGCTGCATGAGGTGCAGCGAGTGCTGAACTTGGCTGGTCGGAACTGAACAGACCATGAGAGAGCACTAGAGGGAGACCTGACGCTGAGCGAGCTCCTCATGAAACGGCTACTCGATAACACCGCAGTAGAGCAGAGTGCCACCGCACTAGCGACGTCTCTGCTTGCAGGATTAGGGGCAAACCAAGGCTCAAAGAGCCAGGCCAAAATACCGATTGTTGCCAAACAACTCGACAAGTACCAGTCGCATGACGACCCATATAGCTTTGTCGAGCAGTTTGAGCAAGTCTGCGAAGCCAACGCCCTCAACGACCAGACTCAACGTTCGCAAGCATTCGGGCTGTGCTTAGGTGACAAGGGTAGGATATGGTACATAAGCCTGGATGCCGTGGAGCGAGCCAACTTCAATAATCTCAAGGATCTCTTCGTCAAGAGATTCGCCGAGCCCGGATACTTCGATAACCTGCTAGTATGCTTGATGATTGTCAAGCAGAAAGAGAAGGAGGACATCCGCGACTACGTGACCCATGTGAGGAGTCTCTTTAAGAGAATCCCTCTAGGCGAGCGACCGACTGACAGAGCAGTTTCAACTGTATTCATCAGCGAAATTAGAGACGATGAGTTATATAAGGCATTGGCAGGCAATTCAAGCTTGCAGCGGGACGTAGTGGCTAGAGTTTTTGAGAAAGCCATCAAAGTCGATGACCAGCTGAAAGAGCGAAGCTCTAGGAGCTCAACTCTAGAAGAGACTAACCCGCGAAGCTTGGAGAGAACGTCAGCCTCTAGTGAGCGGTCAAACCCATCATCCCAAGATAAGGGGATGGCCACCAAGACAGACCAAGGATTGGCTGAGGTCAAGATAGAATTAGCTAAGATATAAGACATGTTGAGATGACCAACGCGCCCGCACATCCAGTGCATGTATTGTGGCGGAAACCACTTGCCAGCCAGTGTCAAGACCCTAGGTCAAGACCTTGCGCTAACTGTGGTAGGTTCGGCCACGATGTCGCACATTGCAGACTACCAGGAAGACTTCCATACTCGCAGCCCTACGACCAGCCTTATCTAGCTAACAGGCCGCAGCCATTCTTCGGAAGGGGAGCTCCTTTGGCTCTACCCGCGCCTAACAATATGAAACCAGCCATCCCTAGAATGGACATAAATCCTACAGGCATTCATAGATCGCCTGGTCCTTATGTGACCCACCCACCGAGCGACGCTCCAGTACACTACGTGGAGGAGCCGAATGACGAAGAGACCTACATATACCCTTACATCTCGCATGACGACGAGGGCAACGTAGTCCTCATGGATTATCGACCCATGTCGGTGATGGTGTTAGGACGAGGACGCGGTAGAGGCCTAGGAGGGCAGCCACAGGATCTAGTCACTTGTTGGACTTGCAGCCACCCCGGTCATGTCTCATCACGCTGCCCTAAAAGAGAGCAGCAAAATAGGGACAAGGCTGACCAAAGGTGCGCAGAGTGCGGAATCACCCATCTTTTCATAGACTGCCCAAAGCGGAAACCGTCCTCTAGCTCAGCTAATTTGCCATCCGTCCCATTGGGGCTGTTTGGTGTCGAAAACCTCGATGGGGAGGCCACACCTATTCCCTTGCGAGTTATGACCCGAGCCCAAACGAAGCAAGCCGGAATCTCTCTGCCAGGACCTAGCAATATTGACGCTACCTCAATAGGAAAGAAAAGCCGTAGGCGGAAAAAGAAGAGACCGGAAACTAAGGTCGCATTGAAGACTGAGAGTGCTACGTCTTTATCTACTGGGAAGAAAGTCTCTAACGCAGAGGCAGCGACTTCAACCCCTAAGACAGCTGAAAAGGGAAGCGCTAAGATAGGGGAATACCCTCATCCAAAGTGACAATTAGAGGCCATAGAAAAGGTGAGGGAGTGGGTGAGAGAGGCTCAACAGCATCTCAAAGACACTAAACCCATCATAGAGGACAAGATCGATGATCTCTCCAGCATGAGCACGCCAATGTCACCGCCTCAACCTAAGTTGGCCAAAGCCACTAGGCCACGAGCAGTGCCTTTGAGACCAAGTCTAGATGCAACAGAGCCGCAGATCAGCCCGCAGCCATTGGCTCGAACAATCAGGGCTAAAGGAAGGACGAGTATCTAACCATCTCTTGACCACTCTAGTGACCACCCCTGTAACACTTAGCCTGGGAGATCTGCTTAGGCAGCACCCTGCCCTATGGCAAGACCTTAAGCAGTGGGTCAAGGGATCACAAGAGCAGGTCACGGCAGACCCTCAAGACCAGGATGCAGAAACACAATTGCCAAGTCTAACACTGCACTCCATGCCTAAATCCTTGCATGTTAACGCCTTTTGGGAGGGCTCTGAGATGCACGCAGTCCTGCCGGTCCTAGCCCTGGGTGATAGAACAAGGAAGGGAATTGTAGACACGGGATCCGAGGTTAGTGTGCTTAGCCACTCAGTGCTGCAGACTTGGGGAAACCCGCCTGTCGAAGCTACTCGGTTTAATGTCACACAAGCAAATGGTATGAGAGTGAAGCCATTCGGGGTCTTGAAGAATTGGCCAGTGAAGATCGCGGGTGTCCAGTTCTTTGTCGACTTTATAGTCATGAAGGGAGTGGACTACGATGTCCTATTAGGCCGACCCTGGATGCACAACGCTAGAGTCATCGAAGATTGGGGTAACGGCTTGATCTTCCTTGGCAATAGAACTGATGCCGTAAGAATAGAGATTGACACTTGGAAGACCTCACCAATCGACCTAGATGCCATCTCTGTTATGCTCAAAGGGAACACTCAGGTCAGGAAGCCCTATGGACCCTTGACTAAGTATATCCCATGCCCAGAGGATGAGCGGGATTGGATGCACGTTCTCGCTACAATTGACCTGCCATTCTCAGACCATGAGGCATATGAGCAGGCCATCAAAACAATCGGCAAGACAAACGAAGCACTCTCTACACCAATCTACATGATGGCAGCAAGCCTCCATGGAAGGCCTAAGCCTGTTATCTTCCAAGTGCCATCCAACAAAAGGGAACTCCAGGGGGTACTGGAACACCTAGCAGACCAGCTATAGCGGGCAACCCGACTGCCAACTTCAAACCGCTCCAGGATCTCTTAGAGAATCCTAAGTGGCAATGGACCAGGGTGCACGCGCTAAACCTCATTTATAACTAGGCCCTGATTCCAGACCAACGACATGGGGCATACCAAGCCCTAGGAGACAATGGGCAATCGAATGACAAGGATTCGTGCGATGAATACGAAGACTGCCAATCCTTCAGTGATGAGAGAGAGGGTGAAGTGGATACCATAGAGTACGACACTGAAGGACGAGAAATTGAGCAGATACGAGCAGACGCCAAGCCGCAGAAAAGGCAGGCCCTTAGACTGGAGCAAGGAGTCATGCGCATGAAATGTGATCATGCGTGGTTGGAATGTATGGGGGCCATAGACCTTGAGCAAGCAGGCCTAGCCCAATCAGGAACGACATCAATACTTAGAACCGAATCGCCATCCGAATTACGGCCACTAGGGGAGACCACCTCTTCTAGCGAAGATGGAGGGTTTGACTCTGAATCGGAAGTTACTTCGGATAATGACCCAGAGATCCCTAGGCCGCCCATGACCAGAGGCACCAAGGGGGACTTACCCGTCCACTTGAGACGCAGATGGTCAAAGCAGGATAGGGCAAAGCACCCCAAAGATACATGATCAGAAGAGCAGCGAAAGCCACAGGACTTCCCTAAACGCTTCACTAAATTGAAAAAAGGGGATAGGTTAGTGGTTCTACTAGGTGCCAAGCGTCAAGGGCAGATGAGTGAACCAATCGAAGGACCAGCCAAGGTCAAGGAGAAAAACCTAGCCCTAGAAGGGGAGATACCCTGACCAGTGTTCATTGCCGATGACTTGACTGGTGAAGAAGAGTTGAGTTTTGTCGCTCTCTTGTAGGAGTACATAGACGTATTTGCCTGGTCCTTAGAAGAGCTACGGGGGGTAGATCCGAGTGTTGTGACTCACAACATACCCATGACGTCGGATGCAACGCCGGTCAAGCAGCGACCGTACCCCATGAATCCAAAACACGCTCATGCCGTCAAAGAGGAAATCAACAAGCTGATGAGAGCTAGATTCATCTACGAAATTGAGCACAAAGACTGGGTGTCACCCATAGTCATTGTGATGAGGAAGAACGGAAAAATTCAAGTGTGTATCAACTATAAGAAGGTGAATGTTGTTACAAAGAGAGACAACTATCCCTTGCCGTATACCGAGCACATGCTTGAGAGGGTGGCAGGCAAGGAAGCCTACAGTTTCCTGGAAGGCTTCTCAGGGTACAACCAGGTGCAAGTACATCCTCCAGACAGGCACAAGACCGCCTTTGCCACTGAGTGGGGTGTCTTTGGGTACATAGTCATGCCCTTCGAGTTGACCAATGCCCCTGCCACTTTCCAATGTCTCATGTGCACCATATTTAAAGACATGCTTCGCAAGGAGTTAGAGGTCTTTGTCGACGATCTGTGTGTCCATTCAACCTGGATCAAACAGTTAAACAAACTCCGAGTAGTCTTTGAACGGTGCCGCTTATATTGTCTCTCCTTGAACCCCTTAAAGTGCCAGTTCTGGGTGAAACACGGATGCATCTTAGCGCACGTAGTGTCAAAGAACGGCATTGCCACTGACTTTTCTAAAGTCAAAGTCATTGTGGATTTACCACCACCCAATAACTACAAGGGAGTTCAGTGCTTCTTAGGACACACTGGATATTATCGACGCTTTGTACTAAATTACGCACTAATTGCTAGACCATTATACAAGCTGTTGATAGTGTTCGAGTGGACTGAGGAATGCCAGCGCGCATATGAGAAAAGGCTCTCACTGCTGCACCAATCTTACGAGCCCCAGACTGGAATGTAGCGTTTCATGTACACATAGACGCCTCTAAGTTTGCTATTGGAGTCGTGCTATGCCAGCCGGGCGAACATAATTTAGACTACCCGATGAGTTTTGCCAACAGGCAGCTCATAGAGACCGAGATGAACTATTCCACGACGGAAAGGGAAGGGTTGGCCATGGTATTTGCGGTAAAGAAATTCAGGCATTACATGTTGGCCACTCCCTTTGTCTTCTTTGTTGACCATCAGGCCTTGCTGTATCTTGTGAACAAGCCTTGCGCTACGGGACGCATAGCTAGATGGTTACTCGTGCTACTGGAGTTCGACTTCTCTGTGGTTGTACGCAAAGGAAAGCAGCACTACATGGCTGACCACATGTCCTGCATACCTACAGGAGAAGCCGTTGGACAAGGCATACCTGACGATTTGCCGGATGCTCATCTCTTTAACCTGTCTAGCGAGAAAGAATTATTTAAAGCTGATCTGACGCCGTATTGCGCCAAAGACATAGTGCGAGTACTAGAGAACGGATTACCTGAGCGACCCATTGAGAAGGCCAGGCTGAGAAGGCTTATCCTGAAAATTCAGCCATACCAACTTATAGTCGGCCAACTCTACAGGTTGGGACAAGATGGTTTATTGCGCAGATGCGTATGTGAGCACGAGATGCACGATGCATTGAACGAAGCACATGGCGAAATCGCTGGAGGACACTTTAGCGGGGACACAACAGCCCGAAAGGTACTACAATCTCAACTATGGTGGTCCACCCTCTTCCGTGATGCAGCTAAATTCGTAAAGCACTGCGATGAGTGCCAAAGGACCAAAGTGCCTGTGCGGAAGGACAAGATGGAGTTGACCCCTGTCATAGCCCGACAACCCTTTAAAAGATGGGGCATCGATTTTATTGGACCTATCAGTCCTGCGGCACAATATTCCCAAGCTCGCTACATCATAGTGGCAACCGACTATCTAACGAAATGGGCAGAGGCACGAGCCACGAGGAAGAATGATGCTAGGACCACTGCAAAGTTCTTGTGGGAGCAGGTCATTTCACGGTTTGGCTGTCCAATCGAACTTGTAAGGGACCAAGGTACACACTTCATTAATGAAGTGATTGCTCACTTGCTCTCTACCTTCCTAATAATTCATCGGAAGTCCTCTCCCTATTACCCTCAGGCTAATGGCCAAGCCGAATCCACAAATAAAATCTTAGTCAACGTGCTTACAAAAGTTGTGTCTACTTCAAGAAGTGACTGGGACAACAAGCTAATGGCGGCCTTGTGGGCCTATCGCACAACTTATAAAACGGCTATAGGACAGACGCCTTTTAGGCTGACGTACGAAACTAAAGCCATTTTGCCCTTAGAATTCTTCATCCCTAGCTTGAAGCTAGCAGTCCAGGAGCGTTGGGAGGGAAGAGAGGCTTGGACCAACCGCTTGGTGGAGCTAGAGCGCTTAACGGAGACCCGACTCCTTGCCACTCACTCTCTGATTTGTGAAAAGGCTCGACGAAAGATGTGGTTTGACAAGCATGTCAAGCAGCGAGACTTCAAACAAGGGGACCTTGTTCTGCTATACTCCGTAAAAGGACATAAACAGAAGATGAAGTTTCGGGGGCTAGGGCCTTTCAGAGTACGCATGATTGGTAGAATCGGGAATGTTGAGTTGGAGACACTTAACGGTGAAGGAATAGGCTTTTTTAATGGCAGCCGCATAAAGAAGTACTATCCTCCTTCCCATCCATTACATGAGCCACCCATGCTAGAACCCCCACTGAACATCCGCATGGCTACTGTAACTGACCTTACAGATCAGGACGAAGAAGCAGTGGCACCGGTGTATCTACGAATCACAGTCGCAGCAGGAGCGGTGTATTCTTTCGATGCCCTGATTGATGAAGGGGCCGACTACAACATCTTGACACATAACCATTGGACACGCATTGGTCAACCGACGCTACAGCCCACTAATGCCAACCTCACCCCGTTTGGGGGTGCTGCTTATTCACTCCTGGGGAAGTGCAAGGTACTCGTTTCCATCGAGTCTGAAAGTTTACCAGCTTTCTTCCATGTGTTGCCTGACACTAAAGGATCCGGTAATGTGTCACTATTGGGTTGCACTTTCAAGAAGCAAACGAACTGTAATGTGGATTACAACCTAAACCACATTCATCTTGCTATCGGCAACGTCCGTATAGTGACGACTTTCAGCAAGGGCTGTCATGATTCCTCCACCATTACGACGCCACCGGTAGAAATCCCTAGGACCACACTCCAGCCCAAGTCTAAACTGGAGAAACCTATGACCTCGTGCCAGGCTCTCGACCCCAGGCCCAAACCCACCAAGAGTGCTCATAAGACCAAGGAGTCCAAGCTTATGTGGGTGCCAAAATGGCAGAAACCACATCCGCATACACCACCCAAATGCGATCCTGACCGCCAAAATCATCAGCCGTCCCGGCTTAAGAGGCAGTCTAGACGCTATCGACGTAGACACACAACCACGCTACGATGGATTCCCAAAGATCTCTTGCGGGCACAAGGATACTATGAGGGCAACCCCTGGATTTGGGTGCCTAAAAATGGCCAGCTAAAAATCTCATCTACAAGCAATCTCACCCTAGTGAGGGAGGCTTGCACACATGGTGCCCAGAACATAGTCAGCACGCCATTGCCAGCTGTGGCTAGTAAGTCTCAGCTCATCTATCGACCAAAGCAAATGCCATAGGCCTTAAACCTGCCTAATCCAGAGAACTTAAAAACCCCTATGACTGCTCACTCAGAACCTAGCACAACCCCCATGCCCCCAGAGCTTCCTACAACACCTCAAAGTGCTTCGGAGTGCAAAGCCCAACCTATGACACCTATGAGGGAGTCACCACTATCGAGTCCAGTTGCACCATCCCCACCAGCAGGTCTTAAACCTTCATACGCCCTTGGCTAAGGACCTTGCCGCAACTTCTAGGGATGACTTGATAACCTGCATCAAGATGTTGGACGAAACTTTCACTACATTCGCTAGAAGTTATGAGAGGCTAGACCTAGGCCTTCTTGACAAAACCCTTGCTTCGAAGGTTCGTACATTACCATGCACTTGGGAAGAATACGAACTTATGACTACTAAATTCCCCAAAATCGCCGCCGAACTGATAGCAAACGACAAAATCTCAAAGGAGCAAGCGGCCCTCAGACGCCTAGTCACTTCATATCGTAAGCCTCCTCGTTCTGTTCCTGAACGTGAGATGCAAGAGCTCACGCAAATGGCAAGCTCGCCTTCCACATTCTTGCAGCAGTGGTTTGCTCTGAGAATCCAATGGGAGAAAAAAGGTTGCCGAATAATGACCAATGTTGAGCAACGCAGGGCAGTTAAAACCATCGAATATGACCCCACTTATGTGGCACCTATCTCGTTTAGGGTTTTGGCCATCACCCGCAATCAGCATTTGGACGACCATGTGCTCGCCCACCCCTATATTGACCAATTCCTCACGGAAGAGGAATTACATGTTGCCAGCTGCCTTAATACTGGCGATCTCTTTCACGATGTCTTGACCTACATCTCCCAAGTCTCTATCCAACCAGCTGCTCTTGATTGTCATTCTCGACTGGAATACAATCCAAAATTCTACACGTGGCTTCTTCACACGTAAAGTCCTACCCCAAGAGGACCAATGCCCTTCACCTTTTAACCCCCAATCCTAGGAAGGATTCTTCTCTCATCCGAAAGAGGAGGGGGTATGTGGGTATGCATGTGGGTATGTGGTGAAGGTGAAAAGAATCAGATAGAAAATGAATAAAAAGGGGGTACAGTAAAGTAAAGGTAGTGAAAAGTATAAGCATTAGTATGAGAAAAATGGCTTCCAAAAAAAAAAAATTAGTCAAGAGTTTTTATTCTCACATAAACAGCAAAGTGCTATGTGGAAAATACTAACGGAAGTTACGAATTATGGCAGGAGCAAAAAATGTCGCAACAAGACCGCGCCCATCGACTCCCGTTCACTGACGAGGAAAGGGAGCAGTATTGCATCCAATTGGAGAACCGCGCCTTCAGCCAGCTCAAGTTCCGAACCATCCACAACATCGGAGTCGTGGTGGCGAAGGAGGAGGCAGCCAGGAGGGTAGTGGAACAGTGCAACCTTACAAAGTACATTGAAAAATTCTCGCAGGAGAGCCGGATCACTTTAAATGCGTAGAATTCCTCAAAACATACAATCCGGACCAGGAAGGTGGCATTGTAACAGTGGGCCGAGGAGAGGGTGCAAAGCAGGTGCAAGTCCGGTTGGATCCAGCCTTGGTGGAAAGGGCTCTGGGATTAGTACCTAGGATAGAAAAGCGACAAAAAATGGATGTTTATGCCTTGCTGAAAATGAAGAAGGAGGAGGTGCTCACGAACGACGGCATAAGCATCCAGGACATCCCTGACACAGACACCAGGTTACAGGCCAAGTTGCTGCACGTGCTCTTCTCCAGCCAACGTTACAATTCCTTAATGCATCGGATTAGCGTGCCAATGCTGGAGAATGTAGCAGCCCACACTCTAGACGAGGTGGATTGGAATGGCTACGTGCGGAAGACGATTGATCAAGCGGCCAAGGCACTAGCCCTAGGAAGTGCACCAACAGGAGGAGAATCTCCGGCTTCTAAGGTGACGGAAAGGAAGAAAACCTCCTCCAAGGCCTCTTTCATCGGCTACGAAGGAGTCTTGACTACACTCATTCAGGAGGCAGTAAAGGCAGCACAGGAGCCGGAGGAGGGAGAAGGAGAAATGCCGGAGAAGTTGCCCCCTCAACAGGACAAAGACAGGTCCACCGATAGAACGGAAACAGAAGAAGAAGGGGAGGGACAAACTAGTAAGAAGACAATCAGGACAACGAAGAAGAAGGCGGCGCAGGGGAAGAAGAAGAGTGATGAAGGCAAGAAGAAAGAAAGGGAAGACTTGGAAAGGGCAAAGAAGGAATCCCTGAAAGAAGCAAAGGAGAGAGAGAGAACAAAGAGACAAGAGGAGCAGAGGGAAAAAGAGGAGTTACAGAAAGCCAAGGAGGCATCAAAACAAGAAGCTGAAGCAGAGAAAAGGAGGGAAAAAGAACAGAAAGGGAAAAAGCAGGAGGAGCAGAAGAAAAGGGAGAAGGAAAGGAAGAGAAAAGCAGAGGAAGAAGAGGAGGAGCTACGAAGGAAGGAGGAAGAGGACCTGGCGGAGGCCACCCCACGGTCCATCGAACTGCAGTGCCGAGCAAACAAACTAAGGAACCTAAGCCCATGCAGAGAAGAGGGGCTAGGATCCAGCACGCAGGTGCCAGAGTTCGTGCCACCTCCAGTCTCCGAAGGCAAAGGCAAGGCCCCGCTCCATCCGATCCCTAACCTCTTGGTACCTCCCCGCGGAACTCACCACTGTCACCCCCAGCATCCCCACTATTCGTGGCATGGATGCAGTATTTTATCAACAAGGAAATGGGCCAGGGGCAGAGCACGGAGACTATGACCATAGGACAGAAAAGGCCAGCCACGGATGCAGAGTCCAGGCAAGAGTCCAAAAAGCAAAAAGTCGAATCCTCTACCTCACCCATTTACGCAACAATGATGTCACCGGCTAATTACGACGAATACGTCGCCGAGCTGCTCTCCCAATTGGAGAGAGCGAAGGAGGAATACAAAATAGCTGTGGCTGAGTTGGCAGCCGAGAAGGAAACCGTGGCCGCCTTCCAGCTGGACAAGACAAGAATGATAGCCTTCCAGTAGCACGAGATTGCAGATCTGAAACAAGAACTGAAGGCTAGGGATGAGAGGGATGAACATTGGAGGCAGCTACTCAAAAACGAGATACAAGAGTTAGTAAGCATGCAAAGAGGGCACAAGCTCCTAATAGTGCAGTACCAGGAGCTTGCTGCGAAATCTGCTGAGGTTGATGCACTCGGGGTCTCTGAAAGAGAAGAACAAGAGAGGCTAGTTAGGGAACTAGAGGATTATGGACAGAAAATCATGATGCTGACCTTAAGACAGGGAGAGGGCCTGGAAGTGATGAACAAAAGGGCAGAGGAGTGGGCCGCGCACAACAAGAAGAGGGTGAAGACACTGGCGCGCCGCCTTGCTCTAACAGAAAAAGAGAAAATCATCGCAGAGAGCAAGGCGGAGGCAGCCCAAGTGGCCTTCAGCACTCAACAGAAGGCCTTTCTCGATACCATCTTGGACGCCACCCACGCAGCACAAGGAGAGCCACTAGAAGCGATGCAGAGGAAGCTCGGCATGGCAAGAAGAGCCCTACACGCTGGACTACAGATGCCACCATTACCGATGAAGGTTAGGTTGAGTTTGGAGAAACAGCGGAAATACCTAATGCGGGCTGGCCTAACCCCCCAGGAGATAGATGCCCTCGGGTTTGAGGAAGAAGCAGTACACGCAGAATGGCAGGGGGAAGAAGCAGAGCTAGAAATCGATGTGAATCGATTCAGGGAAGACGTGGTCACGCAACCCCCCTCGCCACAGGCCCAAGACCCGCCATAAGAAGATCCAACTCTGCAGAAAGAAAAGCCATCTCTAAAGAAAGACGAAAAAAGCTGGTGGAGGAGGCCAGACAGAAACTGAGAGCCAAACCAGCCGTGCTACCGTCCGCGCCTCTCCCCCTGTGCCTAGATGATCTTCCTGCAGGATTCCACGCAGAACTGGTGGTGTGGGAGGTGCAGGAACTAGGAAAGGAGCCATTCTCCTTCAGTTTCCTCCTACCCAACAGTCTGCAGAGGGTCCTGCCTCTCAAAGTGATGGAGGAGGTGATTGCGGTCAGTGGCCGGTTGGGGAAAAAATGGCTAGAGGAGTGGGAAAAGACCCCAACCTATTGGGGCACCGAAGCGGCCGACTACTGGCAAGATAAAATTTTTGAAATCCCCCGCACTGTACAAAACTATAGAAGCCAACCCCTATGGAGGAGGCGAGTATGCGACATAAGCATGCTCGCCTAGATGGCTTTTTGTAATACCCTGCCATTTGAGCGGAACGACCCTACTTACATGGCGTACCCTCGAAGGGTAGGTGTAGATTTTGATGCCACCCTCCACGGGCGGTATGACTTTCCCGTCATTTATAACTCCACTGTAGCATCCTTTGACAACGCCCTTCTTTTTACCGCAGAAAGCCTAGACGAGTCTATGATGTGCTTCCTTGTGGACTTTTCCTCATGTCCTGACCTCGCTTTTATAACCACTTATAATTATCTTAGGTTACTTAGGCTACTTCTTAAGCAGGATCCGACTCCACAAGAGCGCGGCCTGCCTCCCCTATTCTTTGACCCTAACAATATAGATAATTGTGCCATGGCTCGTCTCATGATGAGGGCTAGTCTCCTTCCCTCTTTTTGCCTATCCCTCCTAGAGGACATGAACGACAGCCAGTTCACTAGATGCAACCACCCCTTTCTCTCCACTACCTCCCTTCATGTCCGCATGAATCTAAAAGATTACATGCAGAGTCGCCAATTTTTGAGCAAGTCTCTCTGCCCCCCTTCTCCTCCTCATTCCGACCAAGACACTTAGGCCTATGTATCATTTCAAAAAAAAAAAAAAGCACCACAGTCACTGCACCTAGGATTCTCCCTAGCCCCCTCCCCCACTTCATGCTTAGGGCACATCAAGGGCAGGACTTTCAGACCTGTCACCCTAAGGCTCGCACTGCACCTCCAACAAAGCACAAGCTGGGTCCTCAAGTGTGGGACGTTACCAAGGGCTTGCCCAAGGTTAGACACATCTCCCAGTTCCACTGCCACGAGCACCACACACTACACGGCAAGCAGACACACCCCTTAGGGAGGGCACAACTTTTCTTGTAGGTTATGTTCGACTCTCAAGAAATGGCTACCCGCGGAAGACCATCACCCACGGCACCCTTTAATGACCCAAAACGTGCTGGCCTCCAGCCATCCGCCTGCTGATGGCCACCATGATCGAACCAGGTCGAGGTAGAACTGCCATTGGCATAGATCTTGGGACTACATCGTCCAATGATCCATGCCCAACGCCTCAAGATCCACGGATAGCTTATTGATTCCACCGGCCTGAAGACCTTCAAATCAAAGATGAGGATCTTCAATTGAAGCCACGGGTTTTCAAGCCAAACAGCATTCGAGGGGTTTCTCCAAAATAAATCCCTCCAATACCATCATCCTAAGGGATTGCTTATTGCTTCAAGCGTTTCTCATACTCAAAAGACGACCGGCTACATAACCAGTGCCACAACCATGTGACAGATGCCGAGTATCTTCATGGAGCCTAAAGCACGTCGAAATCTCTCCTGGTCATCATCCCTAACCACCCACCTACCTGTTCCGCCTAACAGCCGACCTAACTTGCCACTATGTCCCACCGCAGTGCCATGGGATTGGCACTTGGCTAGGAGGGGGGCAATTTTACCGTGTTTCGGACCGTGTTTCCGCAGGACAAAGGAGTGGAAAATGGGAAGAAGGGAAAATAACAAAAAAAGGCGCAGGATAAAAGCAGAAAAAGATAAAAGTAGAAAAAGGCGCCTTGACCAGCAACCAACCCCTGAAAAATTCAAATGTTCGGACACGATCCTCAAGAAGCTTCGGTGTCGGGCCAAGGCAACAAAAGAGGAAAAAGGCGCAACATTAAAATGCGGAAGCGCCCCCGAATTTATGTAAAAGAGTGCCAGGCTCGCTCCTGTGCAAAGTGTATGCATTAGTTGGGAATAGAATAAATTAGAATAGTGGGAAATGGGAAAAAGGGCCTAGGCTACGGCCGGCCATGTAAAAGAGGGAAAAGGGGATGACCGCCCAAAAAGGATTTAGGGTTTTGTATATAAAGTTGAAAAGTGAATGAGAAGCTCATTCTTTGGTGTGTGGCAAAAAGAGTCTTCTTCTTCCTCTCTTCCTCTCTTCTTCTCTCCTTCTTGCTTGTGTGTGCTCTTGAGAGAGGGAGTGTGAGAGTGTGAGGGAGTGAGTGTGTATGAGAGTGAGGGATCAAGAGGGTGAAGCTCTTCACCATCTCCGCTTCTCTTCTTCCATTCTCTTCTCTTGCGCGCGTGGCTATGGAGGATGGATCTTGGAGATGGAGGAGGCTTGAGGATGCTTGAGCTAGCATCAAGAATCGTGGAGCTACCGGAGTGCAAGAGAGAGAAGGGTACCCAATCGGGCATCAAGGTAAGCTCACAACACTCGTAGGATCGACGGCGCGTCGGCTAGGTGAGAGATAGCCATTAGAGCTCGCTTGGAACACTTGAAACAATAAGCGGTCTGTGGGTCTTGGCAGTTGAGCAAAAGCTCCCACATGGAGGAAGAGAGTGAGAGTGAGGATGGTGATAGTGACAAAAATTTTTGTGTGCCTTTGTTGTGTGTTTTGAGAGACAATCTCTTGTTGAAGAAGAGAGTCATCTTGCAGGTTTTTGTGGCTAGAAAGCATACTTGCAGCCTCTCTTGGTCGGTTTGAGCTTCTTGATGTGCCGTACTAGGGTTCATTGAATGTAGAGAAGAACTACTTAGTCATGGAAAGAGAGTGACTTGGCATGATCTTTACCCTCAAGAATTTTTGACATTATTTACTCAGGCACACTTTTGCTTTTCATGTGGATCATTCAGCTTTAGTTTATTTGGTCAAGTACCAAAATGTGACTAGGCAACTAGCCAAGTGGATTCTAATGTTACAAGAGTTTGAATATAAGATTACAATGCCCTAGTTCCTAGCACATGATCGTTCACTTTCTTCATGCCTTGATTTTAGAGAACCCCCAACTGGTATCAAAAATGAGTTCCTAGATTCCCATTTATTTGTAGCCGCAATGGATGTACAAGAGGCCATCCACCATCTTGTGGCACTCCCAACTTAACATTAGTAAGTTGTCTCATATTGCAATCTCAATTATTTTTATGGGTTGCATATGCCTTTTTGCTTATTTTTTCGTCTAAAGCAGTTATTTTTATGGGTCTCTTCTTGTAACAAAAGTAGCATTCCACATCCTTTTTGTTATGTGACTTGCTTCTTGAATTGCCTCTCTCACCTCAGGGGGGTTCGCTATATGTTTATCCTCTACATCACGTGTGTTCAAGGCCTATTTATAAATATCCTTAGCTATGAATTTTCCCTTAATAAAACATAACCCTTTTCTATCCAATATATTGTAAGTAATCCCCTAATATGGGATCCTTTTATAAGGAAAAAATGTGTAAAAATGGTATTTTTAAAGTCCCTTATGTTGAGTCCATGTGATACATACATATATTTATGACTAATCTCCCAAGTATCTCATAAGCGTTCCCACTAGCATTTGACCTACCTCTCACCATAAGTGTATTGGAGCTCTTTGGCCTTGCATTAGTATTTCTATTTACCTTCTTACTGAGTAAACTATTCATAAAATTAGCACTTGTAAGACCATATGTGGGTGTGGAGTTACTTAATGACATCCCTAAAATATCGCAACTCTCAATCAGGGTGACTAACAAGAATATGGCCATCATTGAATCATGAAAAAAAAAACTCTAAGACATCACTTGGGTTAATATCCTATTAAACTCATTAAAGTGATTAGATATCAAATCCCCCTCCTTCGTGTGGAGGTCAATGAGTTTTTTAGCCAATAAACCTATGAGGCTACACTTTCCTTTTCATAAAGGTCACTAAGCCAAAGTGGGCTATTATAGCCCCAAATTGAGCCTCAATGCTCAAGAATGTGCTTGACTCAAATCTTGATCCCAGTGCTAAGAATACTAGCTCTATCAATGTGAGGGCAACCATCATCAATGTCAAAGAAGAAGCTCGAATCCTCAACCTTCATGACAAATATTTACTCTTTGTGCTCCTAGCTCTAAGCAAACTTTTCATGAATACTGCAATGCTGCTCTGATACTAGTTGAGAGGAAAGAAATGGTGGAATGCAAGGTAGAAGCTATGGAGTACAAGAGGTTTGAGAGAGAGAGAAGGACATACGAGAGTTATGTGAAACGAACCGTAATCTTATTTTTTGTTATCTTCACTTATATGATTAGTACCCTTTTCTTTGTTACCTTTAATTATATATGATTATATAGTGTGTACATATACAACATTGACTGTAGGCCATTTCCCTACACCCCAATACTACAACCATATGATAGTTTGCATGCACATCCAAAAAAGTAGGGTTTATGCTTACAGGTTCAATGTGAACAAGTTAGATAAGTTTTATATATTAATTTACTAATTATAAAAAATTTCATGTTGATGTAATAGACAAGAAAGTGCTTGCCTTGGATGAGAAGGTCAATAGCTTGCCAAATATTGTATCTTTCCATAAGAGCATAACAATCTATATACGAAAGTTTCAAATGCAATGTATCTTATAATAATCATAAATTATAATGCATATCATCAAAACATTGGAACAAGTAGTGGCAACTTAGTTGGCTAGACTCCTATGTGTGTTGTATGAACTCTATGGTTGAAGTTTAGATCAAGTAGCTAAAGGAGAAACCTTTGCCATACTCTCGGCATACTGGTGAGATTTAATGTGAAAAATGCATGTCAATAATATAAATCTAGCCATAAGGTCTTCAACGTAGAACTCGCTATTCAAATAGTCAAGGATAAGTTGGTGCAATCAATTTTTGCGCATGAATTCAAGAAATATTCTCATAACTAGAAAAAGAAAAAATATGAATGACTACACAATCATGTTTGTTTTGATAGAAACTTTGAACTTTCATGCACAAATTTAAGAACACTAATCACTAGATAGCTTTATCCATATTTTTTTATGTATCACCATGTTATGTCTATGTATTTTATAAGTCCGCATATGTTATATATTATAGCTTATCTACCTACATTCTCATACACTATTATTTTTTCAAATATGTGGCTTATGAAGAGTCACATCTCTCATCGTTGATTGATATTGGGGGTCTGTGGATTATTGTAGTTATATATTTCTAATATTTTTGTAGATTTTACAGCTTTATATAATGTGGCTTCTCTCAACAACATTAATATAGAGTGTGTAAGTTTTTATGCTTGTAAAATTTGTTATTTCATAAGTTGATTTTATAAAGAGTGCTCATTGGTCTTGAATGATGTTCTTTGATGTCATTCAACCCTCGATATCCATTATCATCATAGTCACAACTTAGGATGACTAGATTTTAGATTAGGCATGATATTCATGAAACCATATCCAATCTTTCTATAATTTCCATGTGAGCCACTTCTTATTAGTTAAAAAGTACAACAATAGCATTTTCTAACCTTGTGTACACTTTCTTTGAATAGCAAGCCAGAAACGTAATTTCTATGCATGGTTCTTGTGTGTTTTTACTCTTGTTTATAAGACCCTAAGAATATACATGTAGTTTAAATACTTGTTATTTATAAGGAACTCCCAACCTAATTTGGCATTCCTTAAAGGACCTTTGATCCATGATAGAATGAAACGGAAATCCTTTGAGCTTTGTTTGGGATGCCACAACATCAAATACATGTTCATGGAGGTATCTAAGCTTTTCATGAGGATAGGACTTTTTTGGTCATATATGTAGTATCCATTTGTCTTGAGAAAATACTTCTCTAAGGGCATTGAGATATTTGAAAACCAATTATGCCTTTTACTTTGATTGCATCAAATTTATCATGTTCTATCCGTACTTTCTACCACTCAATTAAAGTCTATGCTAATTCCTTTTAGAATATGTGATTTCCATCTTATATTATTTTACAAGTAATCAAGAATATTGATGCAAAAATAGAAATTAAGGATTACTATTTATATGTAATAACGATATCATTTTGTTATTATATTTTAAATTTCATTGGCATAAGCATTATTTGGCTTGATTGTTGATGTGAATAAAATTCTAATAATAGACTTACAATAAGTTTTTAATATTTGATTTATAGAGGGATTTCTTACTTTTTAATTATACAATCTATTTTAGGGAAGCTAGAAAACACATAACTAATAAACATGGCAATAGAGATGGTCATTCCTCACTCATCTATGACTTAAATTTGGTGCTTAAAGAGTCATTCTATGGGTTTAACATGTTTGGCTTGTAGAGTGATATCAAACTGTAGTGATTTTGTACATAACAATTTCTATAGTAGAGAGAGAGAGAGAGAGAGAGAGAGAGAGAGAGAGAGAGAGAGAGAGAGAGAGAGAGAGAGAGAGAGATCCAATAAATAATATAATATTGTCAGTGGATTATCATGTGTTATGTTTTTTTCATCAATAAACTAAATGTAAAGCACCCCATTGTCCTACAATAATAATTACTTAAGTTTAAAAATATTTCTTTACTATAAACTACAATATTGATGTAATTTTCATTCCATTCAAGGTTTTATATTTATAACAACTAAGAGTCATCTATACCAATTTGAGGAGTAATACCTTATGAAATGGTTACTCACTTTTGTATAATGCACTCATACCATTGCTCCATGAGAGTTCTTTAAAAAGTGCTAGGCTATTAATGAATATGGTATGGTGCAAAAAAACCCTATTACTAATTTTATAATGCTTGACAGATCTCATTGTGATCCTTTAACTACTAAATACATGATTCCTATGCTAATTTAGCCTTTTTTGAACATGACTACTATGTTGGAAAAGCCTCATTAAGGTAAGCATGATCACATCATTACAATCATTGAAGTTGTGTACATGGAATTGGTCTAAAAATGGTAGTTGGAAGTGTGTGCTCTAACAATGGTCAACATTGCACATGCTATTGGCCCAACCATTGACAGTCCATTCCACTAGGTAGATGTTTTTTTGTTAAGAATGTCTATTATCTTAGGGACATCATTGAGGCTATCTCAAAATTAAAGGATGACTTAACTTGATGATTTCCTCATCAATTTCCTAATGATTTCTTGAATACTCTAAAAAGCTATCAAGATTACTTTGGAATATATGAATTTCATCAACACATATATTGTTTTGTTGAGCAAAAACTATCAACTTTTTGAAGTACTTGAAGCTAGAAGTGGAGAGAAAAGTGACACCACTTTTGTGGCTTTGTATACAACTCCATATAAAAAATGAATAAAATACATGAAAGAAGATTGCAAATTTTATTTCATGATTATTTATCTAAATTTGATCAATTTGTAGATTACACATATTAAAGCTATTATTAAATCAGTGGAGTCTTATCAAATCCTCTCTAGCAACATGTGTGGCTTTAAGCCTCTTTTATGGCTTCCCAACAATGAAAGTATTAAGCATTATACGTCACTAAACATAGTTTCTTTATATGGCACCATTACACACCAAACTTTAATAAGATCCACATGACATCTCTTGTTGTATTTTCCCCTTAGTCAATGCTTCATGTTCAGATTGTTGTGCAAATCTTATTATTTAGTGACCCCTTCTACCATTACTTTAGTCGCACCACAACATGGCAGTACAAAGTTGTGCTAGTAATGTTGTGATTGTCATAGTTATTCTTCCACCAGAAACCGTTGTTTAAAAGTGCGTCTTTTGCATTGCATTCTATTACACAATGGAAGAGGCAACCAAAGCACACCTAGAATGAGTGTTGAAACCATTTTTGTGAGTCATTGGATTATTGGCCTACTTCATATACAACCTCTCTATAGAATCAGAACATTTGTATAGGTTGTTTTGCAAGACAAGTAAAGAGGTATAATTACCAACATTAAGTGAAGTGTATACCTAAAGAATATTCCATGCAAATTGGTAGAAGAGTGACTTATATAGTATATCCCTAATAGGGGATTTTTAGCGAAGAGTGGAGTCTACATAAACAATTACATCCCCTTTGAGAAGGACTCCAATGTTTCATGTTGTTGGGTAAGCTAGGATGTATATGTGTATATATATATCTGTATGTGTGTGTGCACATGTATCTATATGTGATGAATATCACATTATCTCAAAAAGAAACTTAGGTCAAGGATTTCCTCACAATGTACATTTGGCTACTTTTTAAATAAAAAGTAATTTGGATGTCAATTAAAACAAACCATAATGCTTATGCATGGATGTTTATATATAATAATGTTCTTGTTGTGTGGGGCATTATTGGTTCTCTTGATGTCTTTTGAAGCATGGCCTAGGCGAGGAATGCTTAGTGTCTTATGTTGAACTATAATTCTCTAAAAATGTATTCCAATTTACATATTTAATACTTAAAAATTGTTTCAATATACAAAATTTTTACTCAAGAAGCACTAATTTAGGACAAATATGTGACTTAAAAGAGAGATTCACACTAATCTAACTTATTTTTAGTTCATGTATGTATCCTAGGGTCTGTGTACCACTCTATGGATGTGTAGTATGTGCAAACATGCATATAAGCACAAGTTACAAGTGCATTTTACTAGAGGGGTAGAAGGTGTATCTCATCTAGTAAATAACGCCCACCCAATGGGGCTTTTGTCTACCCTTGTGAAGAAATGGAGAATTAAATGATTGAGTAGGCCATTGTGATGTCAAGCTCATTTGCCAAGCTAACTCTATTTTGTAGGTGATATAGATTCTACAATTTCAAAAGTTATTCTAAAAAAAGTTGTGTTAAATTGAGGACACTCCCAAAATATATGTGTTTAGTCTCCTCTTGACACTTGAATTGGACACAAAATGGCCAAATGGTAAGTACCTTTTGAAACTGAGCCTTGATAAGAAGCTTAATAAGCATGGGTCTCCATAGGAATATATTGAGCTTGTTAGACCATGTGGCCTTCCAAACTTTCTTGATTTGCTTACTTCAATTTAGAGTTTGAACACATACATCAATGAGACTCAACCCACACTTAAGCCTAAACTATGATGTCATTGGCTTACACTTCTAGTCTTAAAAATTTGTCCCAATGGAGTATCCAAAGTAAGGCATGTTAACTAGTTGCCTATAAACTATTAAATACAAGTTTAATCCAAAGGGGGGAATATATTGAGCTTGTTGGACAATGTGGTCTTCCAAACTTTCTTGATCAATCTTAGTGCAATTTAGGGTTTGAACTCATACATCAATGAGACTCAACCCACACTCAAGCCTAAACTATGATGCCATTGGCTTATACTTCTAGTCTTAAAACTTGTCCCAATGGAGTATCTAAAGTAAGGCATGTTAACTAGTTGCCTAAAAACTATTAGATACAAGTTTAATCCAAAGGGGGGAATATATTGAGCTTGTTGGACATGTGGTCTTCCAAACTTTCTTGATCCTCTTAGTGCAATTTAGGGTTTGAACTCATACATCAATGAGACTCAACCCACACTCGAATCTCAACTATGATGCCATTGGCTTATATTTCTAGTCTTAAAACTTTGTCCCAATTGAGAATCTAAAGTAAGGCATGTTAACTAGTTGCATAAAAACTATTATATACAAGTTTAATCCAAAGGGGGGAATTGGGATAATACATGTACAAGCATGTTCACGACCACTAGGACAATCCAACAAATTAGAATATGTCAATCACTAAGAAAATGGAAATATAAGAGTAAGGAAATTAAAACTAATTCTATAGCAAGGGTTTAATGTATGGAAATTTCAAGTTATAGGATAGCAACTCAAACATCTTTAAGTGCCTAAAAGTTTAAGTACAAATTTTTTGGTAGAGTAGGACATATTTTAAATAACATAAGTCCAATAACAATACAAATGATATGGCTTATAATTAAGCCAGGAAGGTTTGAACACATGGCTATATTCTCCACCTAGAACTTCAAATTATGAAACTATACACTACGCCATTGCTCTAGGATTACCTTTAGTTTATTTAGTCTTGTATGCCCATTTTCTTGGTAATTGTCTCATTGTCGACTATCTAGAGTATAGTCACTACTATACAAAGAACCAATATCTTCTGAAAAGTCACACTACTATTAACTCCCCCATTCTCATTGAACTTGTGTCAAATAGTGTTCAAATAAAGAGGGTGTAACATGCCTCACTTTACATATTCCATTGGAGCAAAGTTTTAAAACTTGAAGTACAAGTGAATGGGATCATAGTTTGATTGGTTTGAGTGTGGGTTTAGTTTCATGGGTGTGTGAGTTCAAACCCTATGTTGCACTTCTTCGGTAGCACACATAACTTCAAGTGTCTAAAACTTAAACTATTGAAAAGTTTGTAGATCAGGATGAATTTTAAACAATACAAGTCAAATACTTGTAAAAATTGATGCTAGGTAATGCTTAAGATAAGAAGTTCAAATGCATGGTTGTGTCTTGCACTGAGAACTTCACATTATTAGGTTATACATTATACCATTTCCATAGGATTACATTTAGTTTCTTTAGTGTTGTCTGCCATTTCCCTAATGCTTGCCTCATTCTAATGTTTCGATAGTCCTATTATACATGTGAACATGTGAAGGATCAATATGTTCTTCAAAGACATTGTAACATTGATCTCAACTTTATGACAATTTTTGTAACTCGCTTATGATAAAAAGGCTCAAACTTATAGCCTTGGGCTTAACTTTATGTCTAAAATTTCGACTATCAAGCCAAATTATAGCATTGCTATCTCACCACTTTTAATTCTTTATTCTTATCCTGGTTGCCAACAAACATGTGAACAAGTGGATCTTCTCAAGGTACACACCACAAGTGATACAGGCATCCCTTAGGAACCTGCCCTTCATGTTCCCTTCGTTTCTTTTCTTCTTAACTTGTAGCGTTGTGGTGAAGCCATAACTTGACATATACTTGCCAAAGACGCCAAAGGGAGCTTTATTGTATCCTTATAGTTTGATTGTTCATCCAAAATCCCATACGTGGGAACACAACCTAAATCACAGTAATAGCAATAACAACCACGAACTACGAACCTATGAAGTGTCCTATCAATTCAACAAAATCAATCCCTTTCGTTTGGAAAAGGGTTCCCGGCCTCTTCGGCTTTCCCCATTGCTTTAGTCTGCATTTTCAGCAGCTTAATCTCTCTCTCTCTCTCTCTCTCTCTCTCCCCCATAACTCGAAAGCTATTATGTCACACAATCCTGCTCTAAATCATGCGGTAGATAGTTCGTTGGCGGACAGCCTCGCACACACATAAACACACACACACGCACAGACAGAGACAGAGACACACACACACATTCTCCCCCTCCCTCCCTCTCTCTCCTTTGGACGAATGGGTCATTGGGTTTTCTAAAAGTTCTCAATAGGCCTACTTAAACTCAGCGTCAATCGAACCCCATCGCGCAGCCTCTTATAAAGCTATTCGACCCATCTGTCTATGCATCAATTATCCACCTGAGTTTCGACCTGTCTATGCAATCGGCCATCTACCTGAGGGGCGATCAGGCCAACACAGATACCCTGTCTGACTGATCTCTGTCTGCAATTTATCCATCTTGGATTACGTCCCATTTAGGTCGCGAGCCGCCACACATGCAAAGTCGAAGCTTCTCATAATCATGGTTTATGAATCCAAGGCGCAGCGGCTTCTTCAGCTCGGTATATCGCTCACTTGCAGAGTGTCTCTCTCTCTCTCTCTCTCTCTCTCTCTCTCCCCCCGCCCCTGCACACACGCGGACTGTGACGGACACATAAAACACACTCTCTCTAGCTGGATATGATTCAATAGATTTTGCGTCTTCTACACATGAGGCATATCATGACTAAAAGATAGGTAGCTGCACTGATTCGGCAGCTTTAGATGATCACATCTAGTAGCTGCGGCTGCTGCTCGTGCGGAAGAATTAGCTCTAGGAATGTATAGACAAGCTATGGGCCACGGAGACCTTGTGAGCAGCACGATGACTCGAGTAGACGTGCAATAGGTACATAGGGTAGGGTATCGAGGGCTGCGGCTATGCGGAAGAGCATCCACGGGCGTGTGGAGGGTGTAGCAGAGCTGGAATAGCCAGGCAGAGAGAGGCGCAGAGAGAGAGAGAGAGAGAGAGAGAGAGAGAGAGAGAGAGAGAAGTTTGGCAGCCGTGGCTGGAGGCGGCTCAGCTGATCAGTGGGCGTTGGCTGCCTCGCTGAGCCTGCAAGACAGGATTAGTAGCCTCAAAGAGAGAGACTTCTCTCTCGGCTTCAATGGTGGACGGCCCTCCTCCAGCTCCGGAGCAGGAGCGCAGGCCCATCATCATCATGAGAAACAGCAGCACCAGCAGCTCCCGTCGACGGCCTCCTTATCAGAAACAGTTCCAGCTCATCACCATCATCATCATCATCAACATCATCACCAAGCTCAGGTCTGCCATGGCGGCAGCATCCTCTCGTGGGATCACGGCAGCAGACCCACTCCATCGTCGTCACCTGCATCCCTCATGCCACAGCAATCCGCCAGTGCATATAACGTTTATCACCATTCCTTCGATGCTGCTGCAGCCACCGCCGAGCACGAGCCGCGGCCTTCCTCGGGTAACCTGGCTAGCAACCCCGGTTTGATCACAGCATTCAGCCCTTCCCTTCTCGGTGGTAGTAATCATGAGCTCGCTTTACTGGCGGCGCATGATCAGGCGGCGAACTCGGCCAGCTGCTACGGTCGCCAGTACCAGCTGTTCTCCAGTCGAGGACTCAGCTCCGAGGACTTCCCAGTCAGCTCATATGGCCATCGCCTCACAACCACTGGCAGCATGAGTACTAGTGGTAGTAATCCTGGCAGAAGATCAGATGAGGATCAAACCAATCTAATAAGCGGTCATCATGCGGCCGTAGCGGCTCGCCCGGCGTTTGTGGCTTTTGTTGGGACTGATCAAGGCTCAGCTCGCGTTCATCATCATGATGGCAGTACCACTCATGAGAACGATGATGAGCGCGAAGAGAATGATGATGCGGAGGAGGCCTTGCCATTAGCCACTGTGGTGGGCAGAGTGCACGACGATCAGTGTAAACCACTCGCCGAGCTGGCATGGCCGCCGCCTGTGGGCATCATCAATCCAACCAGACACAGGCCAGCAACAGGAACTTCTAGCATTGCCATTCTGGACCATTCCTCTAAGGGAGAAGGAGCTGCTGCTGCAAGTGCTGTGCAGCAGGCAGCTATGGGAGGAGAGATTTTGAGCACACCTCACTCCATTGATCATCATCAAGCAAGATCATCGGAAGCTGAGGAACCCAGCCACCATCATCAGCCTCACCATCAACAAGAGCAACAACTTCATCATCACCATCAACTTCAGCAACAACATTCAGATCTAGCTCAATTGCAACGGCAACAGCAGATGATGAGACACTTTAGGCCTCAGCACAAGTCTAGTTCTGAGGGCTCTGTGGCCTGCAAGGACTGTGGAAATCAAGCCAAGAAGAGCTGCCTACACACAAGGTGTAGGACATGCTGCAAAAGCCGTGGGTTCGACTGCCCAACTCATGTAAAGAGCACTTGGGTGCCTGCAGCGAAGCGGCGTGAGAGGCAGCAAGCTGAAATCGCAGCTATGGTGTCTGGCCATCATCTGCCCAGGTCCAAGAGGGCTCGCACACTAGTTCTGCAGGGTGTGGCAGCGGCGGACATGATGGTGGCAGCGACCAACATCAGCTCTAGTGCTGCTGCTGCTGCGACAACTGGAAGAGCTGCCACCAGCTCCTACACTTCCCCTTCTACTGACACTCCGCCTGGCAGTTCTGATTTCTTACCGGAACAAGGTAATTCTATGGTGTAACCTAAATCTGTCTCTCGTACACACACATGCATTTCTATTACTTGGTTAATATTAGGCTGGACAGCTTTCTGCTTTGCATTTGTGCAGCGGTGAACCTATATTCTCTCAGATATATGTGCATTGTACTTAGACTCACTTTATTAATGATGCAGAGTCTGAATTGTCTGCATGCTTGTTTAAGTCGTGTCCGGTCCAGAAAGTAGGGTTCCCTTGGGGTGTAAATCACACAACTGCATCAAGATAGGGCAAAAGATTACAATGCGGATCTTTGTCTGAATTTCAAGCCACTGAAATTGCAGGAACTATCAGTCTCGTTAAGCTGAGTCATCTTACTTTTGCTTCAATACTCAAAAATGAGCTGCTTCTGTCCATAACAGTGGACTTGCATGTACATACAATGTATGGCATTCTGGAACTTGCTGCTAGCCATATGTTGCAGTGTTTCCATGAAGAGCCTTTATGAAGCATATGAATATAACTCTCTCTGGGAGAGTTGGAGCGATTAGAACTTACTGTAACAGAGCTAACGCCGATGTTAAAACCTTGGACATCAGATGGGATGCGATTCATTGAATACATTTGCTTGGCAGTTTATGACGTCTAATCAGAGTATCCATGAACTCGAGAGCTTCTATCCATACACATAAGGTCAATGGTCTCAGACCTATGTGTGACAACGGAGCAAAATGTCCAGACATACATATATATACTGAGTGTCACTTAGATGCATACACACAAATATATATACCTAAAGAGCCGGGGGGTGGCACTTTACGTGGTCTTTTAAAAATTGACGATAAAATACATGCATGCATACACAACATATACATAGCTACATACATGTAGGACATACATACATGCATGCATACGTAGAGATATATATGTATGTATGTATGTATGTATGTATGTATGTATATATAGTTAGTTAGTTGGTTAGTCTAGAGAGCGTGTATATATATTAATAGAGATATATGTATGTATGAATGTATGTACGGTAATAGATATTGTATGTATGTCTATGTGTACGTGTGCAACATACGTTGCATGCATAGATAGAAGCATGCATGCACGCACGAGAGAGAGAGAGAGAGAGAGAGAGAGAGAGAGAGAGAGAGAGGGGGGCTAATGCTACTATGATCCTTCAAATCTGCAGATGCATCAAAGTTCAGAGGAACACTGCCCTCAGAATTTAGGGCACATGCAATTTTCAAGTGCGTGAAGGTGACAGGAGTGAGCGATGGGCAGGATGAATACGCCTATACAACGGTAGTGAAGATTGGGAACCACATTTTCAAAGGCTTGCTGTATGATCAGGGCGACATCAACAAGGTGATCAGTGTGCCTACAGATCATCACGCAGTTCCTGCAGCTTCGAGTGCCACTCATGAGCTGCAGCTGGGCGAGAGAAGCACACCCTTCAGCTCAGCGAGCCAGCTGATGGACCTTGCAGGAATCTATGGGACTCCTGCAGGGAGTGCCCTTCTAGGGGGGAAGGAAACCAGCATGTCTGGCCCTTTCTAGAAGGATCGTTCCAGTCCTAGCTTATAATCCAAAGAAATGATCAGCACTCCAATCATTATGCCTGCATATGGAAAAGTACATCAATGACAGGCTAATCAGTGCTGACAGCTTCCAGGAGAAGAGGTGCAGTGCAGCCTTTATTATTACAGAGTTTTCTTGTGGCCTGCCATTTTTATTATTGAAGATCTGGTGCAGCAAAGAGCTGAAGCACAGCAAATAAGTTCTTCCTGTGATATGTAATTTTACGAGGTAGGTTAATTTTGAGGGGGAGATTGTTAAACGACAGTTTTCAATTTTGAGTTACTTTCAGGCATTTGAGACTCCATTGACTCGAGAGTTCACTCGAGAGTATGTTGTAAAATTAATCATGGAACAAGTTATAAGCTTATATTGACACTGTCAGACAACTCGACATTTGACTGAATCCCATGATGGCGGCTTTGTCATGTAACCATATACACTGATTGAGAATGCAAGCTACTTCCCCCATCCAAATATATGCTACTGGCATGAAATCTGTGATTATGATCAATCACTGTTAATCAAAATCCATTCAGTGGAGAGCTCCGACTGACTAACCCGACCATAAGAGGCTGTACTGTACTGCATCAGCCCTCGTTGTCATGTAAGTGTGCGTATCGGAGATCGTCACACGCTTCTTTTGTCAGGCAGCTAAATATTTGGCCCGATGCTGCAGAAATGTGAGGGTCATGAGTCATGATATGTATGCATGGACGGGCCTATCCATCAATCCATCATATATTAATGCAACTCTGAGAAGAATCAGACAAGTCGAGAAGAAGATATATATATAACCAGCTTCAAAAATGTGAGTGACGTACACGAAAACACGAAAAGGAGGAAAAAACAGAAAAGAGTGGACTTGTTTGGAAGCTTATTTTTAATGTTAGGTTATGTGTGTTCTGTTGCGGAGCGGTTTCGCTAGAGTATCAAAGCTTTCCTACAATGCAGACTGTCCTTTTTTCCTTTTCCCCTTTGTCTTTCGTGGAGCAGTTTGAGAGAGAGAGAGAGCTTTCACGTGTATGTGAAATCATTATACATAAGTTTGCTACACCGATGCAGACTGTCAGAGATGATTATGTAACTGATCTTTCCCCTCATTACTCCATTAATACCTTATTATTCGCATTGCTCTCTCGCGCAAACTCTATCTTAAGTGCTAAAATGCTTGTCTCTTCCTCAGTTTGTGCGCTTTTTTAATAAGGATTTTTGAAACTCACATTGCTTCCACATTTGCCTCTCACGTAACTGCTCCTGACAAACTGACGACAAAAAAGCGTTGATCTTCCAGGGATTCTTTGAAACCTTCTAGTCCGACTATGGATCATATTATCACATACAGCATCTCGGCGCTAGAATTTGAAGGGTACTCCAAGTTCTTATTTGGAAGAGCTCTGGGCTCCGACCCTTGATTGTCTCTTGTTAATCCTGAATACCCTTGTCACAAAATCAGAAGGCCATATTGTCACTCTCTTAAGTTCTCATAATCCTATCCATGTTTGGAGTAAATTCACGAAAACAACCCTTCGAACTTTGAAGGCAATACAACCCCTCAGAAGGGTGTTGTAACATTCAAGCTATTGCTTTGAAAGAAATTTCCTAAAGGATTGTATGCGATGATTAGCATGCTTTAACTTCTATTCAAGCAAGTGAAATATTGATAAGTGGAAACTAGCAAAATGAACTAGTACAACAGGAAGCGGATGTTTAAACTAGCTTTAGCAAAGCAATACTATGTCTTTGCTTAGTCAATATGCCATGCTGACTCTTACCTCATCCTAATCCCTGATGATTTTTGTGAGCTCTCTAAAAATGGGCTCTCAAGGATGTAATGATGTTTTACCCAAGGATGTTGACGTGGGAATGGCAAAAGCGCATACCTCACGAACTTTTCCATGAGATCATTCATTTGGTAGTGGTGACAATAGAACTAGGGCGGTTGTGTATCTATAATTAAGTTGGCCATGGTAGGAGTGGGATTTCCCAAGAGAAGAAGTATGGACACCAAAATGGCCCTTTTGATTAGGAGTAAGTTACTTTCCTCATGTTAAGAGAGTTAGGATGGAGGAATAGGATAGGGGATATTGCTTGCATTTTATCCACTTCTTTTTCCCCCTTGATCTACCACTTATGCAAATCCTATTCAGTGTCTTTATCTACTTCCTTCCCCCCCGTGATCTACCATTTATGCAATTCCTATGCAAGAATACTTTCGGTTTGGATATTTTCTTATCTCCCTCCATAAAGCTTTCATCTAATCTCACCCATGCTCAATGTGTCCATAGCCCCATACTCACCAATCATGAACTTCTACACCTCTTCCAAGTCCTCACTCCGTTCCATTTTGCATTTGTACCATTACCATGGTGTCTTGTTACTTCCTAGGTAGCATTGTTGTCCTCCTAAGTGCCTTCTTATCTCCTCCTAGGCATCATTTTGCTCAAATCCATTCCACTGTCATCTAGAAGCTAGAAAAGCATTCTCGTGAATCTATATCTTTCCAATTCTTATGCATAATACAAAGAATGAACATAGTCTATGGGAAGGAGCAATGATCAAGGAGGATCCATGGGTCTTCATGCAACCATTGATCAAGTCTCATTGAGTGTTGGAAAATCATTGGAAGAGAAGGCTGCTTGGATTTGGGAGGTTTGAGATAGTGTTCTTCTTGGTATCTCATTAGGAGAAATATGGACTCTCTTTTTTGCCCCTTAAGGAGTAAATAAACAAATATAGGCCTAACCAATGAGAGAGCTAGGATTCCAGATTCATGTACCATGAATCTTCTAGCCATATCTTGGCCCAAATCTTCCCTCAACAATAAAATAAGGAGAAATGTGGGGAACAATGCTCACACTTCCTAGAAGTTTGTTACTCAAATTTTCATTTTCTTATTTTTTTATGTTTGAGTTTTCATTTCTCCCCTTTTCAGTTTCCTTCTCTTTCTTAGGAGGAACTCAAATTTATCATCTCTCTTTCCTAGCTTCTTCTTTCTTGACAAAATCTTACAGCCTCATTTTTGCTTGCCTTATCTGTAACCTTGTGGAATTTCATTTCCTCTACACAAACACAAAGTGAGTTTCACATGTTTTTGTTGAGAATAGCAAATGATGATCTTCCATAGAGGCTAGATGTATGCCCTGAAGAGGCTAGAAGATAGAAAAATGATGTATGCTCTAGGGAGAGGGTTCAGAATCCCATATGCACAGTGAGGAGAGTGGTACTATTCAAAAGGCTATAAAGGCATGTACTTGACACTCATTTCAAGTAATGGAACTATCAATTTGAGCTACTCAAGATTGTGTTTATGAGTCCAAGCTAATCTATCTTGGAACCTAATTCACTTGAGTTACAATCTCTCATTTTGATAATGTATCGTGTGTTTGATTTGCGTCCACCATAGCTAACTAGCTCTAGATCCGTGTTTTTCAACATGGTATCAGAGCCATGGCTGAGTTAGATAGCTCTAGATTCCTAACATTCACTTCTTCCTTGCATATTCTAAATCCTTTCCATCTCGTTCTTTTCCTTGTACACGCTTGTCTCTATTCCAATTTTTCAAGCCAGAGTGTTGTGTGCGAGGTGAAGAAGCTCGAGAAAGAAGGTGCTGCACAAGGAGCTCAATTTGGAGTTCACATTAGAGGTATTAAGGTTCATTTCCCATTCAGAAGCTATCATTAGCTTTGTGAGAGCGATGAAGGTTGCTAGCAGTCCATAGGCCCATAGGCAGATCTGCAAGAAGAACCTGATTGCTGTGAAGAAGAAGAAGATGAGAGCAGAATCCTGCTCATCAAACCATGTGGCATGGACCGACAATCGTGTAAAGCAAAGTGGATACCCCACGAATTGATTTGCTGCAGAGACAACGGAGATGCAACACTCTCCCTCTAACTACACTACTTCCCAAGTTCTTAGCCATAGCGTTTCATACGACAGTTGGTGTTGGTTGCAGATGCCATGGCTCCTACTGCTCTTGTGAATGAAGATTTTGCTCCACAGTCGATTTGCACAATTGTTTTCATCGTCGCTATGTAGGCAAAAGCTCTCCCCTTATTAGAGGCTCTTAAGCTCGAGCAAGACGACGGATCCCTGTTTCCACAAGGTATTCACTAGGTAAGTGACTTATGCTTCAATCCAAGCTCTACATCCAGATCTGATTATCAACATGGGAATAGCTGGTGGATTCAAGGCAAAGGGTGCTAGGATAGGGGATGCTTTTGTTGCAACTGAGGTCCTCATCAGCCTGTACGATGAAACCCTAAAAGCCGTGGAGCCTATCCCTAAGTCCGCCCATTACTGCACAGCCGTGGAGAAATTTACCAAATTCAGGCTTCAGGTTTATCAGGGAGAAGAGGATTGGGAGAAGATCAAAGAGAGGATCGATGGCGGCAAGTCGAAGAGAGATCTGCGCACGGGCATGAAGAAGTCGCCGACAGGTTGCAGCAACGTCGTATTTTTCAACCTATCCTATCCTTCTAGATCCCTTAAGATTAAAAAAAAAACCTTATGGTTAATTCACACCCTCTCCAAACCTTATTCGCATTAAGGTGATCTACCATTTCCTTATATTTGCTATCAAGTGTCTTTTGACACTAGTACCGTGTGCTTTTTTAATTTTTCTAAAGTATTTTGTAATCGGGATCAGACACTGCCATTAAAAGAAAAGCCAATTGGTAAGACCTTCCCGCACATAAAAAATGATTTGTCTGCACCATGTGCAAACGATCAATGCCATGTATGTCAAAGAAATCCTAAGACAAGCCCATGTACCCATCAACATATCCATTTGTAAAAGCATGAAGCAGAAAGAACGTGTCAAGAAGACTAGAGTAAAAGCACGTACCACACATTGACAAAAGGGATAAGGAGCACAACAAAAGCCAAGGAGCATGAAGACAAAGAAGTCCAAAAAGACGAAGAAGATCAAAGGTTGCCAAAGAAGCAACAAAACAAAAAGAATGAAGAAAATATTTTCTGCTGCTACAAACCAACAAAATGTTTTACAAAAATTTCCCATAGAGGATCTTGAATTCCTTGAGTGGATCTGCTTCCCATAGTGGATGTAAAAACCCTACCAAGATGTAAAGTTTCAAGCCTTAACTTGACTAGGCTGCCAAAGAGCTAGTCTCCTGGTCCATGTTCACATGAAGGGGGGGCAAAAGCCAACAAGGGTAGAGACTCATCATTTGAGGGGGGTGTTGAGAATAGCAAATGATGATCTCCCATAGAGGCTAGATGTATGCCTTAAAGAGGCTAGATGTATGCCCTGAAGAGGCTAGAATATAGAAAAATGATGTATGCTCTAGGAAGAGGGTTCAAGCTCCCATATGCACAGTGAGGAGAGTGGTACTATTCAAAAGGCTATAAAGGCATGCACTTGACACTCATTTTAGGTAATGGAACTATCAATTTGAGCTACTCAAGATTATGTTTATGAGTCCAAGCTAATCTATCTTGGAACCTAATTCACTTGAGTTACAATCTCTCATTTTGATAATGTATAGTGCGCTTGATTTGCGTCCACCATAGCTAACTAGCTCTAGATCCGTGTTTTTCAACATTTTTATGAGAGCAGAGCTTATTCTACCAAATCCCTAAGATTTTCTTCACAAAGCTTTATAGGTATATTGTTCTCTTCCATGGAATCTGTTCTATGGTAAACTTTTATCTCATTTGGACAAAACCTGTGCAAGTTATGTGCATTGTTTGACATGCGATTTCTTTTGTTTTGGTACTCTAGGAGTCTCTTACAGTCAAGAACAATGATCTTTTGAACACTCAACTTCTTCTTCAACATGTTACAGTTTGTTTGTAAACAGTATTACAGGTACGTTGTCTTGTTTTTTTGCTGCTTCATAGTTAAATTTTTTCTCGTTTGGACAAAATGTATGCAAGCTATATGCATACCGAGCTTTCCTTTGTTTTTTTACTCCAAGAGTCTCCGAGGGTGGAGATCAATGATTTTTTAAAAAACTCAACTTCTTCAACATCTTTGGGCTTGTTTGCAAAGAGAGCCACATATATATTGTCACTTTTTTATGTTACTCCATGGTTAAGTTTAAACTCATTTGGACAAATCCTGTGTAAGCTATATGTATGCTTTGACCTCAGATTTCTTTTGTTTTTGTACTCTAGGAATTTGTCAGTGAAGGAACAATGGTCTTGTTATAAGTCAACTTCTTGTTCAATATCTCCGGGCTTTTTTGTGAAAAGAATTACAGGTATAATATTTTTTAAAAAATTACTCCATTTAAATTTCATTTCATTTGGAGAGAACATTTACAAATTATACACATGCTGATATGTAACTTTTCTATTTGGTTATTATAGATGTCTTCACGAATGAAAAACATTAGTAACATACTTATACTGGAGGTCTTCAATAGGAAAGATAGTGGTAGTAATTGGATTTGTGATAAGTACCATAAGTTGGATTGGATTTTGATCCACCCAAGTACTCGAGGAAGTTTCAAGTTCATGGGTAAGGATGTTACAAACCCTAGCAAACATTGGAAAGGTAGAATTTTAGAGTTCAGAAAAGTGTTTAATGGAACAAGTACAGTAACAGAAGTGTTGATCTAACATGTTTATACGCACAAAAAAATCTCTGTACATGACAAGAACTACATTGTAAATTATAAACAAAACAGTAAGTTTTTACATTTTATCATTGTTTATTCTTTTGCATCAGATTTGTTTTAAAAAATCTTTACAGTGTTCTAATTCAATCTTGTTTTATTGACAGCTCTATATCTATCAACTTTACATAAATGACAGAATGTGGAATGTTTGAGCGGCAAGATACACGTTTGGCATGAAGACATAGGTTCTTTGATCTATGATAATAACTTTGCAAGTCAACTTGCAACTCCAAATATCTTTTTTTATAATTCATTGTATGTAGTAGAAAGCCAGAGATTGTAGCATGTCCCATTGTCACCACTATTTAGTGGTCGTGAATGGTTGATTGTTGGTAGCTTGGAGTTGTCAAGAGCATGTAAGTCCAAGATAAAATCTAACATCAATAGTGCTATGAAACCCACCATAGGCTCCAAAGATGTGCATCTTAGTTGGTTTATTCCATTCTCATTTTTTGCACATTTGTTTGGTTCATGTGATGTTATGAAGAAAATAAAGATTACTTATCAATGCAAGTATCCATCCGAGGAATAGATGAGTCAGCTACTATTGGGTGAGTCTTGGCAAGTCAAAATAACACATTTTGATGAGACGATTGAGTGCAGGGTCAACCAATCTGATCTCACATTCAGGTAAATCTTTTTTACTACTTTGAATGCCTTGATTTAATTGACATAGGTCTTGCTTAGATGAATCGTTGTGTTAGTTACATTTACTTATCATTATTTTTATTTTTATTACAGGTATTTCATCGTTAGACAAACTCTCTGCATTTGCTTTCGATATAGAAGATGGCGACTTTTGCGAGGAAAGTGGATCAGCTTAGATTAAGATATGCGAGATGAGACACATACATCTCTCATAGATGTGGTTATCTTGTGGAATGGTCATAATCATTTTGCAGTTTTAGCATAGAGAGCCATTGGCCCATTTCTTTTTTGAGACAAGAAATCCAATTAATGTCCAATGAGCCCCTCTGCAACTTCTATTTCAAGTTAGATAATAGAAAAATCAAGATTCGTAGTGAGCAATCCATGACATGTAAACAATGTGCTTCTCCACATATCCTTGAGATAGTGGAATCCTTGTAATTGTTTATTATAAAGAACGAATATAAACTTTTTTAAAACTTGTGAGTACTTTCAAATTAGATAATCTTAGTTTATTGTGATCCAAGCGTGCGATAATACATACTGTAATTAGTCAATCGTGCTAGTTAAAATCATAATTAAATTGCAGGATGGAGTTCTATAATCTATGCAATATTGTCTTTGCATAATGATATATTGTAGCTCATCTCTTCTACTCATTTCTTAAATTTAAATATTAAATTGGATCTAAGGGATTTTGAAGGTCTTTTAGATTTATTTTCTTAAAAAAATTCTATATTTTCTCTAGTTGGACTTGAATGTACTCTAAGTATATTCAAGGATATAATAATGTAGAACTAAGCGTTTGTCGTATGAGTAATTTTAATAGTGACTTTAAAGTATTGAAATAAAGAAACTAAGGTAAGAGTTTTAATTTGAAAATTTAAGGTTAAAAAAGAACCTTTATTTAAAACCCTAGATACATAAAAGCTATAACTCCAAACTCATTTTCACTTTCATTCTCTACTTTTCTACACTTGTGCTCTTCTTTTTTCTCTCTTTGTGTGCCGTGGCTATCACTCGTGTCTTCGCCGCATAAATTAGCTCCACACGCTTCGCACACATAGGAGACCAAATATACCCTAGGTTTTGCATGATCTTGAGTTTAGAGAGCTCTCTTTTTGCCGTAGACCCTAGCTCTAGTATAGTGGCATCGTTTTGTGATACATCAAACCCTCTCACCTGTTCTATTTCGAACTTTGCTCTCAGATGGGTTCCCATAGATTTATTATATAGTTTACGTGTTGGATCGAGCCCGCAAATGTGATTAATCGAGCCCTTGTGCATGTGGGACAACATCTCTGTGCCAGAGCAGTGCCCACCTCATCCCAAGACCATGCCATGATGGATCTCATCGAGTGTGATGCAGCATTTTCCATATATGTTTTGTGCACTGAGGTGCAAGAGGACAGTGACGAAGACATTGATACACCCTCTCAGCCACAACTAGAGTATTTCAAGAGAGAGCCCAAAGAGATCGCATTTGATTTGAGCATAGATGCAGCACAAAGCTTAGCCATTGTGCACCCACCTCCTTGGCCTGTGAAGATGCCGATAAGCAATGAGCCACCCCTTGCTTCTCTCCATGCTATCATCATCAAGGGGATAGAATTTTGGAGCTAGCATGGACCCGTGGTCTAGGCCACTTTTGGGACCCGTGGCATAATTACTGGTATTCAAGATCCCAATGTCTTTAGACAGGAACTACTAGGGCAAAATATGTTACTGCCTATAATCAACTGATGATGGGAAGTGTAGCTCGAAGAAGCCTAGGAGAGAATAGATGTACTTATTACCAAATGATATCTCATTACCAATATATTGCACTTTGTAATCATCTCTTGAAGTAATGAAAATTGATATTTGTTAGATTTGTAGTTTGTCATACGCACTGTTTATTATTGTTTTTTACTTGAATGTTACGTTTATTTATCTGATTTATATGCAACACAATTCGTACCCTAAATTTAATATGTAGTGCTTTATCAAGTTTATGCGCAACATGTATTCATTCGAATGCATGTAACAATAACTCAAAGACATAAATAAAACAAATAACAAGTGAATAAACAAAAATAAGACACTAAAAAATATGTATTCATATTCATAACATTTTACATGGGATTGATTATAACTAGGATTTTACAAAATCTCTTTGGAAGCTACATTTCACATATGTTTTAGTAGTACACTCCTATCATTGTTGATCTCCGCAAGGACTATCCGTCCATCGTCGAAAAAACCTCACTATCTGCAAATCCCTATCGGTGACGATGACTCTCCTTGCATGCACTGCTGCATAGACTGAGTCTCTGAACAGGTTGATGAGGTAAGCTTCAACAGCTTCTTGTAGTGCAAGGAGGGCTTTAGCAGTCCATCGATCAGGTTGTTGCAAGTGTGATCCATCTGGAAAGTGCCTCTTACTATTCTTAATCAGTATGCCATTCATAATCTCATGCACTCGCTTGTGGAATGGAGCCTTTGTTATCAGAAGGTGTGTGGTCTTTCGGTAATGGCGGATCTCACGAAGAACCAATGTGCCTGGCCTTCATCGACGCTTGCGGTATTGGTGGTGGAGCTGGGGGAGGTGACCTGTGCATGGGATTTCTAGGGGGTGTCTTTAGGCTCCTTGCTTGGTGTATGCCATGTCTTTTAGGAGAGAAAACTCAAAACTCAAAAGTCAAATGTGTAAAATGAGGTGAAACTTTAAACTTACAGTAAAACTATTTAAAAACCCTTAAAGTTGAATTAATGTAACTAGGCTTTGGAAAAATATGATTAGTGATCCGATTGATGTGAAATTTTACTTGTCGACTCCTCTAGGACATGCCAACCACAAAAAAAAAAGGCCTCATCAGAAGTCTGTAGGACTCTGTCTAGAGGCTAGCATTTGGGGCCTTGAATCCCCAAATTCAGGGCTCCAAATGCGAGCCTCCGGAGAGGTGTCCCAGAGGCTTCTGATGGGGCCAAAGTTTTAATATCCATGAGTTTTTATGATGCCCAGCATCATGTGAGTGAAGTTTTATGAGATTTCAGTTTATAAAATTGATGGCTCAATCATTTTTTGAAAATGCACTAGTTGGATTATACTTCAATGAATAATAGAAAAACTCACCCACTGAGTGTGCGCAATTGCATATTGAATGTGTTGTCAACCAAACTACATGAAATATTGGAAACTCAAAAATTCACAAAAAATAAGTCATGGGTCAAATGGAATATCGCATATCAGATATAGTGTTGCCAAACCGATAAATACAGTAAAGATATAGTACATTCGACCATGTACAACAGATCACTGATGTGTGCGTGATTGCACATTGAATTTATCCTCAACGAAACTACTTTGAAAATTAGAAACTTGAAAATATGCACAATGTAAATCATGGCAAAATAGAATATTAAATATCGGATTTGGCATTACAAAACCATGAAATACACGGTAGATAGTGCATTGCACCAAGTACAACTAGAGCTAGGCAAAATTTAGCTCCATTTTGCAGGCCACTCCTATCAAATACTTGAAGGTCTATTGGAAAGATAACCCAAAACTAAGCTCAAGCTTACAATCTACAACCAAATGTGAGCTAAAAACATAGATCCAATTACAAGGTAGCTTCTCAAAGCATATTGTTGACATTAAGATTAAATGCATCCTTATTGTTGTGGATCCTACGAACGAGAACCATATCTATAGGCTTAATAGTGATACGTCGTGCATGAATGGCTAGAAGTTGACAATCACTCATTAGATCAATCAAGTAACTTTAAGCTGCTTCTTGGATAGAAAGCAAGGCTTGGCTTGACCATCGCCCCACATTCCTTACCTGGTTCCTTGAAAATAACTTGTGATGATGCCCTAACTATAGATCTTGCAGTATTTCTTGCAGCAACCTAGAGAATGTTACCTTAGGAATATCAAGTTGGCACTCTTTTGGAATTTCCTTATCTCACGTAGTGCAGCTGTGCCTGGTCTCCATCTTCACTTCTTATGTGTTGAAGGATGTGTATTACCAGCTAGAGCAGTAGTGGGAGGTGAAGCAACTGGAGCATGTGGACCACCATTTCTGGACAATGGTGAACCATCATTATTGACCACACTAGGGCCACCATTGTTGGACACAATAGCGCCACCATTATTAGCTGTAGTAGGGCCACCGTTGTCAGCTACCAGGGGATCTTTGTTACTCATACGCTCACTAGATTCGGAAGAATATTGAGCTCTTGATCTTGCATGCACCTTCTTGATAGGAAGCTTGGAAAATGCCATGGTGGTGATGATGAAGGATAGAAAGGTGGAGGGTAGAGGGAAGAGTAATGGGAAAAAATAAAAGGAGAGACATGACTTAAGTACGAAAATTTTAAACTTACTATGTTGTAAATAAACTTTAAAATGATCTTTTCATTTCATTTCTCCACCCCATCCTTGCATCTCTCTCTCTCTCTCTCCTAGCACCCTCCCTCATGCCCCTCTCTATTTAGGCCACTGAATGTTCCAAGGTTTTGAATTTTTATATCTTTGTCTTAAGATTTTGAAAATCGAATTTTCATAATTAAAAAAGATAGTTCGAAATCGACTTTGAAAAACATAGTGACAAACCTTTGAAATTTTAAACAAATTTTGCAAGACATCTCATGTTAAAGGTAGGAGTATTGATGTTTCATATCCTTAGTACCTGTGCTCTCTTGTGGACTCTAAATGCATCAAAAGTATTATCTTTATCTAGGTCTCCATTTCTTGCCATCTCTCTCTCTTGGGTTGGCAACCATTCTGTGTGGCGTTTTCTAGTTGTGCTGTTTTCATATCTTGCTTTTCTCACTTCATATATTTCCCTACTTATAAATTCTTCTTGAGACATTTTGGACTTATTTTCTTTTTTCTCGTATCGTATCTCTAATCTCCTATACAACCATTGTAATAATCACCTCATAGAATTGGAATCATTGATGCCACCTCCATGATCTGTTACCTTTTGAGAAGCACGGCGAGCTTGCCAATGAGATCCTTCCATGCCTTGAGTTGACCATATTGCCAAATTTCCTTGAGCTACAAAGTATGGACCATGTGCTTCAAGTATATGCTGTACAAGAAGAGAGATTAGAAACAAAAACTAATTCAACATGATGATATTTTTTTGTAATGGTGGTAATACTGATCATGTAGTGTGTTATGTTGTTTGTAGTCCATGCCTCCACCATGGACTTACGAAATTTAGCAATTGTCTCCTTAAATGTATTGGCATCACTGTCCCTAAACCTCAACTTTTGTAAGAGAGCTGATAATCTATCTAGGTGTATCCACACTTCTACCTTTGCAATCCTCGTTCGTCCCCCATTGCTCCAATTCGGAACATCAAGGTGCAACTTTTTCCATGCTTCATACCTCTCTGGTTGTTTTACAAGTATATTGTCTTCCTCATCTTGAGGTGGAGATATAAACTTCCTAGCCTTGGGTCCACCAAAGCATGGTTTACAAGGGATATTTCCACTCTTTCCTAAATTTTTATCATCCTTTTTTATTTCTACTTGGCCCTCGTGCAATCCAACTTCAGAGAGGACTTGTTTCACCTTCTTGTATGTAGCATCAGCTTCTGACACATGCTGCATCTTGTATGAAAAGCATATATATTCATATACTAGCTTCTCAATTATTCTAACCAAATAATGCAATGTGCAAAAGTGAACCCTTGTTAGTGGTATTTCCAAAATAGGGTGACAGTTTTAATCCACTGGAACTAGCATTCCATTTCTCATGACTTTTTGATCACGTGTTGGAGTATCTTGTTATCATGCCTTGGCAAGCTATTCTTTCTTTCCATCTTTCAATTTCTTCCTAGTTTGCATGCAGTATATACACGATAATTTTGCATTTGCTACATTTGATAAACCAAATATACACTTCAATGTTTTTAAATCACATGCAAGATGCCATTCAAATTGATAGTTCCCAAACCCCTCGATGGGTATATTAGTGAGGTTTAAAAAAACTTTAAGTACTTCATGGTACTCCTTTGGTACTTCAAATGCTCCAAGCCACCATATTTCATTCTCTGATTGTACACTAAAGTATAAAGGATGGTTTTCATTGATGTTGGGATCCAATGCTTGATTTATAAGTGTTATACTCACATGTTCAAGTCTTTGCCACTTAAAAATCTCACTCTCATCAAGTTTGAAGACAATGCCTCTATATTCTTCCATAGACATATTGTAGAACTTGACCATAGTCATCTGAACCCTATATATATCAAATACAAAGTTGTTGGATGCATTCAATACAAGTGCAACTTCTTTGGAACCATACTTTAATATTTGTGTATTTTCCTAATTCATTGGGCTCATCAATTAGTTCTAAAACTTTCTCATTTAGTTATTTTCAAGCCTTCTTCATGTGAAATGATTTTGGCAGAGGCATTACTCGCTTAATTTTGAAGTCTTGCTTAAAACCTGTATCCAATTGTTGATAGAGCATACTATATGACTCAAAAAACATTCCCACCTTATCACATAATCCCTGAGCATTTGTAGCATTAAACAAGTTGCCCACATCCCTAAGATGTTCACTTGCGACACCATCTACAATGTCCTTGAATTTATGATTTTCCAATGCATTTTCGACCATATCCTTGCTTAGGACTTTTGCAATAGTATCATTCTTTGCATGAGAGAACATATTTCTCATTGTAGCAGATGGAGAATATATTCGTCTATGATATCGTCCACTTCCTTTGGTTAATTGGTGAATTGGTTTAACTAATCAGATATGCCAACATACTTCTTTGGTTTTTAACAATCTTCAAAGTTTTTGTGAGCTTCCTCTTTATGTTTCGATTCTCCTTCTTGAAGTCCATAACTGTAGACTGTAATTCCATATTATGCATGTGTGTAGCATGCATAGCATCTTCAATGATAAACATTTATTGTTGGAGGCTTTGGTTCTTCCTATCCTTCTCAGCCAATAATCTATCATTTTCCATCAAATACTATATTTTTCCTTGTAATCTTGTCTACATATTTGTCAAGGCTTGATGAACCCCTGCTAATCCTTGTGTGACAATTCTGCATGTGTATCCATACAATCCTTCATTACTTTCACAAACAAACTTTACAAATGATGTAAGCCCTTCAAATTGTGGTGGCCTTTGAGTGACTGGTTGGGTAGATAAATGCACCCATCAACCCAAAGGTCAACATTCTTTTCCATGCATTTTTTTCTTGTTGCATCTTGTTTCTTATTGCATTATCCCTTTCCATAGTTCTTTTGAACATTGGTGCATATTCATCCTCCAATTGAAAGTGAATATCTCTCTTTCTCTTGGTAGGTCCTACACTTGCATCCTGTAAAGAAAAATATATGCCAATTTTAACTTGGATTAACATTCAAATCACACAATTACACCCCTTTGATTCACTATATATGTGTTCTTTTTTACATACTTGGATCTTGTCTCTTTCTCTTGATTTCAAACATGATAGACCCTAATCAACCCGTAATCTACATGTAATATTATCTTTTAATCCACCTCTAATTAGCATCCAATATTATCTTATGTTCTATCCAAAATATTCTCTCTCTCTCTCTCTCTCTCTATCTATCAAGAAGAATTGATCAAATATATTTAAACATGTTTATAGAAAAGCTTGGCTAGTGGAGAACAATAACATCATCTTATCTTCTAGCCTAATTTACTCTCTCTCACTCTATCACTTATTTTCTTAGTTCATCTCACATAGTCCTCTCTCTTTCTCCCCCTTCTCACTCTCTCACTCTCTCACTCCCTCCCTCGCTCCCTCCCTCTCCCTCTCCCTCTCCCTCTTCCCTTCCCCTCCTCTCTCTCTTCCCTTCCCCTCCTCTCTCTCTCTCTCTCTCTCTATGAATTGACACTTAAGGATTAAACAACAACTATGAAGAATAATAAAATCACAAAGATTAAAAAAATAAAGATACCTCCATTATCACTTGTTTGCTTGTAGTATAGAGTGTTGAAGAGGAAGGTATCTTATAGTATAGTAATGAAGAGGGAGATTGCTTGTAGTAGGGTGGTAGAGAGTGTTGTAGATAGAGATTATTTGATTTCAGCAAATGCTATTAAAACCACTCTTGAGATTGCTTGTAGCAGGGTAGAGAGTGTTGTAGATAGTATTGAGTGTTGCTTCAGAAGATTTCATATGCAAGAAACCATATTCTGGAGGGAAGGAGAAGAGTACACAAAATTTTAGACAAAACTAGAGCTTTGAGAGGGAATGAAAAAATGCCAATGAATAGGTATATACTTGTCCAAAAAAGATAAAAATTTACAAGGAAACTCTTGAGTCAAAAAGGTGTCTCTAGGTAAAAAAGAATCTTAAAATATGATGTGTATGTAATTTTATATCGGTTTTTAACTTTTGCCCTGTTAAGAATCAAGAATGAGAATGATTCTAATATATTTTCATGTTGAAAACTCATGAGGGCATTAAAGAGTCGTATATTAATGATTGGCTCTGTTTTTAGAGAAAATAGAAGTGTCTTTTTTTAGTTATGAGGATTTTGAGAAAAAGTAACCTTAGCCTACAGTTTGGGGATAAAATAATCTGTGAAATCTATTGAAAATACAAATATGATATTTTCTTGATTGTAGAATATCTCTTATTATAATATTATTTTAAAATCTATTTTTAGAGAGAGAGAGAGAGGTGAAAGACCCCTTAAAGGGCAAAAAAGAGAGTCCATATTTCTCCTAATGTTCAACATGTTTACAGTGTAAATGATTTGAAGCTACTTTACGAAAATTCTCAACACATATTCCATTCAAAATGTAAGCAAACATTTTGGATGTTGTTATTGCTTCAATATCTCATCATTTAGTATCATTTTGTTTTGAAAAGTTTTACTTGTTTTGTTTTGCATCTTATTTAGTGATTAGCAACATGCCAACGTGGACGAGAATCATTTATGATTAGAAAGTCAACATTATGTCTTCTAAATTTCAATATTTCCTTCTACAACATGTACATATACACATTGCCGACATTGCTAAATCCTTACACTTCCCTTGAACTACCACCTTCCTCACCTTTTGTGCCATCAAATGGCCCATTTTGGATACACGGACACTTCAACTAATAGGTTTAAATATTTTAGAGGATATTTAAATATTTTCTTGAAACTTCAAAAGCTTGAACTTCTATGGGTTCTCATGGTTTGCTTTCCTTCAAGTTTTTGTATATATTCTTAAGACTACCAAACAATATAATTGCCCCTCTATATGTGTTTTTGATGTTATAAGTGAAAGCTTCTTTATATCTAACTTCAAAGTAAGAATGGGATATGGTTGGGTGGGATGCACAATGGTGACATCTACTTACATAAATAGTGGTCCCTAGTGTTTTATTTCATTTTTAAGTTGCATGTTCATTACTAAACATATTATTTTATTGCCAAGGGCATATGAAAAAGCTAGGATAATGGATTCCTATGGAGTCCAATGAAGGGATATTAGAATCAACCTTTAAATTCATTTGGTAGTCGTGATGATGTAATCATTCATAGTGAGTAATTGTTGGAGCTTCCTCATTTTGCCTAAACATCTATACTAATGGTGGGATAGTGTGCATATGCAAATCTTGAACTCTTGAATTATTAGCATTAATGTGATTTTATTTATTTTTAATCTTCTTTGTTGTGTACGTTGAAAGAGTTTTGGAATTTCTAGCTCTTTTTTGCATATTTATTTGAACAAAATAATGGTGAATAATTTTGGAGGTTTTGAGTACCTCACAAGAAGCCACAATTGGTATGAGTTGGAGGATGTTTCATCATGAATATGAGTTGGATGATGTATCTCAAATTCATGATGATGCAGTGAGGAATTCTACTTTGCATAAATTTGCTTTTTCAACATTTAATTGGATAAAAAAATTAGATCAAGTTAATGAATTTAGAATATAGACATTTTGATGCAATCAACATTTCCTTATCCATGTGATCTTTATATAGATCTATATTCATTTCCCATTTTCACTTTCAAAATTCAAATAATGTGTATATCTTCAATATCCCTTAACCTCTATCTCCTATCACTGGTAGATGCATATTCAATGTATGCATATTTAGCAAAGGTACAAAACACGGAAGTACTTGTGGAAGAAAAACGAAAAATAGATGAAGATATGGCAGGGACATCTAAAAGAATGACAAGAAGAAGTGTGGATCAGCCTAAAGATGCAAATCAGCCACCTCCTGAGCAGGTTATGGAAGAGGTCAGTCAGGAGAGCAAAAATAGGATAACAGACAAGAGGGGAAAAAGAAGGGCAAGCAGCCATGATATAAGTTGCAATCTGACATTGAGACAGCCACAGATCTTACGAAGGTTAACCGCATTGATATTGTTGCTCACAGCCAGGAGAAAGAGAAGAAGGGAGTTACAAGATCAGATTGTTGGTTTATTTGTTGAGATATCGAGCTCCACTCGTGATACGCCAGGGTGACCGTTGTGTATTTATGTCACCGACTTGTCAGTTGCAGATGCGGTTGGTACACCGCCCCTGAATAATAGCTACATGATAGCTATCCTTATCTACTCTAGTTTGTGGCTCAGTTAGTATGCCACCTTAGTTAGTTGAGTTTGGTTTGAGACCCATATCTAGGGTTCTTCTATTTTCTTTGTACTAGAGTTCTTTTTGGCTTACACAACTAAGAAGAGAAAAACTGTTTTTCAGCCTCCACCCTTGTGTGTCTTCCCCCATTGTGCAAGCAAGAAAGCTTCAAGCGAGACTCCTTCCTTCTCTCCCACAATCTTGACATGGTATCAGAGCCTTGTTCGTGGTAAGGAGCTCAAGAAAGCAATCCAAGCTCGCGGTGGTCTGGTAAGAGGAGCAGTGTTGCTTTCATTTCCTGTTTTGGGAGCAGATCTCTGCAGGTAGCACAGCCGGAAATTGCAGGAGTGCATTGTCTCAGGTTGAGACGCCCTTCGCGGTGAAGCAAGAGGGCAGTATATGCTGCGGGGGAGGGCTTTAGCCCTTGGCGACCTTGTTTTTTTGATTTGAGGCCATTTCGGGGCCTGTTTTGCAGACGGAAGTTTTCTGCACGCACTCAAGAAAAGGCTCAGTTTTATGCTGTGCGACCACTGTTCTACAGGTCGGTGAAAAGTTACTGTAGAAATTGCATCGTATGCTTGTGCGCAGAGACATTGGGAGTTTCAGAATCATCCTTGGTTTCTGTTTATGCAAAATCGTCACTAGGAAGTGACTGTGTGGTCAAATACCACTTTCGCCAGTTTTGCAGATTTGCCCTTGTGAGGGTGAAGCTGTGTTTTTTGCAGTGTCAGAATTTCTTGCAGTATTCTGTAATGGCGTCTGATTCTCTTTCACAGATTGTCACTGAAAAGCTTGACAAGAACAACTTCCAGGCATGGAAGTTTAGAATGACGAATTTCCTTATGGGAAAAGGATATTGGGAATTTGTTGCAGGAAATGAAGAAGAACCAGTTCTTCCTAATGTTCCCAATCAACAACAAATGCAGGCATTTAAAACATGGCATGAGAGAGCCAGGAAAGTTATGTATTGGCTGTCTATCAGTATTTCAGACTCTATGATTGTGCATATTCAGGATGCAAGTACGCCAAAGGAGGCATGGGATACTTTGTCAAAAATGTATAGCACAAATACGCAAGCCAGGAAAATGCAGCTCAAGCAAGAGTTGCATAATGTGCAAAGAGAAAGTATGAGCATCAACGACTACCACATGAAGGTGAAGAAGATTGCAGATGCACTTGCTTCCATTGGGTCGCCAGTGGAAGATGATGATTTAGTTTCCGTGACCTTGAATGGTCTAGGAAAGGATTATGCACAGTTTCGGACATCCATTTCAGTTCGTGAAAGATTTCCTGATTTTGAGGAGTTGATTGCTCTTCTAATTTCTGAGGAACAGAGAAATGGTGGTGCATCTTCTTCAGGAGGAACTTCAAAAGAAGCTGTCTTCTACTCAAATGCTGGAAGAGGTAGAGGCAGAGGTAGAGGAGGCCGATTTGGAGGCCGTGGCAGAAATCAGAATATGCAGCAAACTCAAGAAAACCAGTCCTATGGAGGAGGACGTGGTAACTCTAGAGGCAGGGGGAGCCAAAGAGGTCGTGGTGGATGGCAAAGAGGCCAAAATGCAAACAGTAATGTTGAATGCTACTACTGTGGTAAAATGGGTCATATGGCTAAAGACTGCTATAAAAAGCAGAATGACATCATGAATGGAAAACTGCAACAAGGGAATTATGCATCTTCTAGTAGACAGGGTGATGACAGAAATGAGCATTTGTTCATGGTGCAGCACATGAACAATTCTATGACAAGTGCAGAAGAAAGCAATGATGTATGGTATGTTGACTCAGGTGCATCAAACCACATGACAGGTCATGCAGAATGGATGGAGGATGCAAGGAAAATGGAAAAACCAGGATTTGTGGAGACTGGTGATGATACTGCACATCCTATTGTGCAGATTGGAAAAATTCCCTTGTCTATGCAGGGAGGGAAAAAGAAATACCTGTCCGATGTATTTCATGTCCCGAATATTACCAAGAATCTGGTTTCAGTTGGTCAAATGGTTGAACAGGGCTTGCAGGTCAGATTTAATCCTCATGGATGCTTTGTTGAGGATATGAAAAATAAAGGTTGCTTGATAGCAAAAGGAAAGAAGAAGGGCAGAATGTTTACGTTGGATGCAGACATGTCTGAATTGAGTGCAGCAATGTTTGCACATGGGACCGGTGTAGTTGCAGATATTGATATCTGGCATAAACGCATTGGTCATGTTAATGTACAGCGACTTAAATCAATGCAGGCCCAAAATATTGTTGCAGGATTGCCCAAATTCAAGGTTGCAGAAATGCATAAGGTATGTGAAGCCTGTCAGTTTGGAAAACAGGCAAGGAAACCATTTCCTAGACATGTTCAAGAGAGTGAGAAGCCATTGGAATTAATCCACTCTGATGTGTGGACTACTAAAGCTGCATCTCTTGGAGGCTGTCATTATTTTGTCACTTTTATTGATGACTATAGCAGAAAAGTTTGGGTGTATTTTATGAAAAAGAAAAGTGAAGTTTTTGGGCATTTCAAAACTCTTAAAGCTATGGTTGAAAAAGAAACAGGCCTGCAGATACAATGCCTAAGGTCAGATGGAGGGGGAGAGTACCTCTCAAATGAGTTTGCAAGGTTCCTGCAGGAGCATGGCATAAAGCAGCAATATTCATGCAGTTATACCCCACAACAAAATGGAATTGCAGAAAGAAAAAACAGACATATTGGAGAGGTGTCTCGTGCCATGCTCAATGAAAAAGACCTGCCAGATTTTTATTGGGCTGAAGCAGTTGCTACAGCAGTCTACATAATGAACAGGACTCCCACTGCAGCAATACATGGAATGACTCCAGAGGAGAGGTATACTGGTAGGAAACCAGATATTTCTCATCTGAAAATTTTTGGTTGCATTGCCTATGTACATGTGCCAGATGAGTTGAGATCCAAGTTGGATCCAAAAGCTGAGAAGTGCATCTTTATTGGTTACTCTCTGCAGCAAAAAGGGTATAGATGCTATAACCCTTCTACTCGTAAGTTTACAGTGAGCAGAGATGTTGTTTTTGATGAGATGAGTAGCTGGTATAAACCAGTAAATGTGATTGATGATATAGATGCACAAAATGGTAATGCTGCACAGAATTCACAGCAGCAGTCACAAAATATTAGTGGACCTGGAGCGTCCTCTAGCAGTGGTTCACATTCTTCGCCATGGACAGGCAGATTGAGATCAGGAGAATCTTCTCAAAGTAATGCAGATAGTGGTATGCAGGTATCACGAAAAGGAAAAGAGAAGGTTGATCAGCCCATGTTTGATGTGAATGCAGGTCACTCTTATGTGGATGGTGAATCCAGTGGCTCAGAACAGAGCATTGATGATGAGTTGGGTATTCCTTCTATTGTTACACCTGGAGTAAGGAAGACCAGGGATGTTTTGAGAGCACCTGGGAGTGAACCTACTTTGCGCAGGTCTACGAGAGCTAGGTATCCTGTGGATAGGCTGAAATATGATGGATTTACAGCCATTCACTATGCATATATGGTCAAGGTGATACAGGAACCAGAACCCACTTCTTTTGAGGAAGCCATGGGAAAAGAAAAATGGGAGAAAGCCATGGATGAAGAAATGGATGCCTTGGAAGCAAATGCTACATGGGAGTTAGTACCTTTGCCTAAAGGTAAGAATGCAATTGGCTGTAAGTGGGTTTATAAGGTGAAGCACAATGCTGATGGTTCTGTGAACAGATACAAGGCAAGATTAGTAGTCAAGGGGTATGCACAAACATATGGCATTGACTATGAAGAAACATTCAGTCCGGTTGCAAGGATGGCAACCGTAAGAGCAGCCATTGCTATGGCTGCATCAAAGGGATGGTCTTTACATCAGATGGATGTAAAGAATGCTTTCTTGCATGGTGATTTGCAAGAAGAGGTCTATATGGAGCAGCCACCAGGTTATGTGCATGCTGTTCATCCTGAGTTTGTTTGCAAGTTGAAGAAAGCTTTGTATGGCTTGAAGCAAGCACCTAGAGCATGGTCTGACAAGATAGGACAGTATCTTGTCACTATTGGCTTTCAGATTTCCAAGGCAGATTTCTCACTTTATGTGAGAAAAACAGAGAAAGGTATTATGCTACTTGTCATTTATGTTGATGATTTGATTATGACAGGTGACAGTGTTGAAGATATCCTTCATGTGAAAATGCTATTGAAGCAGAAGTTTGAGATGAAGGATTTGGGAGAGCTGCGTTATTTCTTGGGCATTGAGGTGATTAGATCACCAAGTGGGATACAGCTCTTGCAGAGGCAGTATGGATTGGACATGCTGTCCAAATATGGGATGACAGGCTGTAAGCCTATTTCAGTTCCTTTGGAGCAGAATGTGAAGCTGAGCACAGATGCAGGTGAGCTTCTAGAAGACCCTACTATGTACAGACGCATAGTAGGAAGTTTGATTTATATGACTATTACCAGGCCAGATTTGAGCTATGCTGTTGGATTGGTAAGTCAGTTTATGCAGGCTCCAAGGAAACCACATTTGGATGCGGCTAGACGCATACTCAGGTATGTGAAGTCCACATTGCAGTATGGACTATTTTATGAGACTGGGGTTCAGATACAGCTGCATGGATACACTGATGCTGATTGGGCTGGTAGCATTTCTGATAGACGATCTACCAGTGGATATGTGTTCTCTTTTGGGAGTGCTGCAGTCACTTGGAGCAGCAAGAAACAGCCTACAGTTGCCTTGTCCAGCACAGAGGCTGAGTACAGGGGTGCAGCAATGGCTGCATGTGAGGTAGCTTGGTTGCATAAGCTACTTTATGATATGCATCAGTCTACAGATGGGCCAGTTGTCATTTATTGTGACAACATGAGTAGTATACACTTGGCAAATAACCCAGTCTATCATGCTAGAACAAAGCACATTGAGGTGCATTATCACTATGTGCGGGAGAGGGTTTTACTAGGTCTTATTGATCTAGTTTATGTCAGCACAGAGGATCAGGTAGCTGACATATTCACGAAGGCATTGGGCGCAGAGAAGCTGCGCAAGTTCAGAGACCTGCTTGGTGTGCAGGAATTGGGATTGAGCTCGAGGGGGAGTGTTGAGATATCGAGCTCCACTCGTGATACGCCAGGGTGACCGTTGTGTATTTATGTCACCGACTTGTCAGTTGCAGATGCGGTTGGTACACCGCCCCTGAATAATAGCTACATGATAGCTATCCTTATCTACTCTAGTTTGTGGCTCAGTTAGTATGCCACCTTAGTTAGTTGAGTTTGGTTTGAGACCCATATCTAGGGTTCTTCTATTTTCTTTGTACTAGAGTTCTTTTTGGCTTACACAACTAAGAAGAGAAAAACTGTTTTTCAGCCTCCACCCTTGTGTGTCTTCCCCCATTGTGCAAGCAAGAAAGCTTCAAGCGAGACTCCTTCCTTCTCTCCCACAATCTTGACATTATTTCTACTTCTTGATTATGAGAGAAAAGAGATGGGAGCTAATTTTAAAGTGCAAAAGTGGCCCAGGAGGCAAAAAAAAGTAAATTTTCATGGAAAATGAAATGGTTGTGGACCAATGGTTTAGAACTTTTCTACATGCATTTCGATGCAAAGAATCTAAGAATCTAACATAAGTGTCCATTTGTCAATTGGAGTTTCTTTGATCCCCCATTTAATGGCCATAAGGTTTAGTGTTATGAAGTAGCTACCATATCTCGAAGCCAAAAAGCACGCGATAAATGCCAAGGTGATAGATTTCAATGCTAGAAAGTGGCCATGTCCAATTGTCAAATTGCAATTTCAAGCTTGTTTTCCCCCTCAAGCGGGTCGGAATCATTTTTCTTACGTACGAAAATACCAAAATGAACTAGAAAATTTATAGCTTAGTAGTAATCTCAGGTAAGTTACTCATGAATATATGTGTGCATCATGTGGGTTCAAAATAATGTATTTTTTAAATACCATTTTTATACACTTTTTACATACAAAAGGGTGTAATATGAAGGGGTTATTTAGAGATTGAATGGAAAATGGTTATCTTTTATTTAGAAAAAATTCACAGATAAGGATATTTATAAAAAGGCCTTGAATGCACGTGATGTAGAGGATATAAATATAGTAACTTTTTGGAGGTAGTAATCTTGATTAAAAGAAGGTTAACTAATTGAAAATGAAATGTGATGGGAGGGGGGATGCCATTTTTTGGGCACCTCCTCAAACCCTCCAAAAATGGGAATTTCAAACTGGTGATCATTACCTTCTTGCTCTTGGGCCCGAGTTCCATCATTTTTTTACTCTCCAATTGGGCCGATTCTCACAAAGAATGATGTAGTATTCAGCAAGATCCAAATTCAATCTTTTTCTCTTGCCATAAATGGGGTTCATACGGGTTGAGAGAATGAGGGGAAATATTGGGTGCCCCTTCACGATGGAATGCAAGAGATAGATCAAGCAAGTTCCAAGCAAGCATTAATGGTGCCTGAAAATGAGCGTGAATAGCTTCTCGTTGTTTTGAATTATGAAGAGTAATATATGTGATTTTATGAGTAAGTGGGATTCCTCTTGGTTTTTATGACGCGTATTGGTTTCCTATGGTGGTTGAAATTGGTTTTTAGTGATTAAAAATAGTTCATTCTATTAGAGATGTCAACATGAACATAAAGTTTTAATCACTTATGCATTTTTTTCAAAACACATAAAATACATAAAACATGTAAAAGTGTGATTTTATGCTAAATTGTCAATTTTATGAGTTCCATGATGGCAAATTGTGTTCTAAAATGGAGAAAAATGGAAAGTAATAATGAATCTCAGTATTCTTAAGTATTTTACATAAAAAATAAAGAAAAACTAGAATTTTAATTATAAATAATTGTGAAAAATAGAGAAAAAAAAGAGTTTTAATTGAGAAAAAATTAGATATTGCATGTAAAAATTAATGAAAAATTAGGACTATGTTTACGCAAGTATAATGGATGTAGGGTATGAGGATTTGCCTTAGGTTATCCCCATTTGTATGCTTAAGAACATGTTTATTACTTACATTATGAAAAAACATACATGGTAACACCTCTAAACCTATCCATTACAAGCAAAACCCTAAATAGTGGGGAGAGAGGGGTTTTTATGTATTGAATATGGTTCAAAATCTGATTAGTTTGCTACACGCTTTTTAATAGATTTCGATCTTATTTTAAGTATTAAGAGGTACAATGGCACGAAGTAGTTCGGCATTGCCTTATCATGTTGGAGCTATATATAGCTCACCCTATCTAGACCTATATATATGTAGATTGTGATGAATATAATATAGTCTTTGGGAGTGTATATGGTGTGTCTCTTCTCTCTCTATCGCATCTCTACATATCTTCTCTCTCTACATTTCAACATGGTATCAGAGCTATCATGATCGACTACAACCAATTCATTGAAGAAGAGAATCAAGAAGTATACCTATCTAGTATCTCTTCTATTCTTAATTCATGTCCTTTTTATGCTTAAATTTGATGTATTGCGTATATTATGAGCATCTTATGTTATAAATTTTAAGCATAGAAGAAGTTCACTTGATCATCATTTAGACTACAGAAATGTTGAATTGTAGACATGCCTTGCTTGGACACCATAAAAGTTTCTATTTGGGAAACTCTTTAGGAAATGCCTTAATGTTGAATTCTAGATATGCCTTACTTGGACACCCTAAAAGTTTCTATTTGGGAAACTCTTCAAGAAATCCATTTCTTAAGAATATCAGCATCATAAACATGACAAGGACCATGCTCATTATCAATTGGAAGATCAACATAAAGATCAATGCCAAGGTCATCATCAACAAGAATAGGTGCAGGTTTTGAGTCCTGATTTGAAGAGTCAATATTATCCTATAAAAGAGTTTCATCATTATATAGAAAAGAAAAAGAAGTGAGCAATGAATTTCTATCATCAACGTCCTCCTCTAGTGACCACATTCGCCCAGCATCCTCATGAGACCATGTGCTGCCCATAAGTTGCTCGTTAAAAATAGCATCACGAATTATGATTACCTTCTTGGAAGATGGATAATAAAACTTGTATCCCTTAGAGAAATTTGAATATCCAATGAAAAGAACTTTCAAATTGGGAGAATCAAGTTTTTTGTGAATCTTTTTGGGTACATGAATATAAGCAATACATTAAAAAGTTTGAAAATATGAAACATAAGGAGTTTCAGGTGTCCAAGTAATAATCAATATTTTACCAAAAGGATCAGTTATAGGAAGATAATTTTGCACAAATATTGCTATTAAGACTAGTTTAGCCCAAAAACATCGAGATAACCCTGAATGAATGAGCATACATCACATGGCATTGAGAATAGTCTTTTTTACATTAAGAAACACCATTATGTTAAGGAGATTAGGAAACCATATATTCATGATGAATACCCTTGAACAAGTTCACGTCGATAAAGGAACGAGAAGCTTAGAAAAATCAGAGTGAACAAAGCAATGATGCCATATTTTGTTGTTAAGATTGCTAAGAGTTGTAACACCATTTGTAACATCTTCATTTAAAGATAACTCGAAAAGACTACCATTTTGAGGAGCAACAACTATGGTTTGTCCATCTTTGTAATACCATGTTCTTCATTATATTGTTTTGCTCAGCAATCATCCCTAGTCTGACAATTTCTATTGTAATAACAACAACGTCTATTAGGAAATTTGAGACAAGAGAATCTACCACCATGACAACTCCCGTGTAGAGCATGGAAAGGGATGCCTTCGAGCAAGTAAATCTTGGTCGATTTGTTCTAATTCAGTGTCCTCTTGTGAGATCATAATAGTTTCTTGATTTATATGCCTGTGAATATTCAATCAAAGATATACAAGCTTGATCAAAATTGATCCCATCTTTTTTAGATAATATGGTAACAATATTATCATAAGCACGATCCTTTACAATGTCAAGAAGTTGTGTTACCAATTGCTTTCGTGGAATAGCATCACCACCATTAGCAAACTGATTGATAATGTTCTTGAATGCTTTGATATGTGGTGTCATAGAAGTTCTGATGTTGTACTGTAACTCAGTGAGCTACATGGGTTCTAATTGAGTTACCACTTGGACACGTATTGCTATTAAATGCAATTGGGTTTATAGGACTAAAACAAAAGTAGATAAAATATTTGACAAATTTAAAGCAAGGTTAGTTGCCAAATGTTTCTCACAAATTGTAGGAGTTGATTATCAAAAAACTTTCTCATCTGTTATTTGTATTACCAATATTCGGGTGTTGTTAGTTTTTGTTGTTGAGTTTGATTTGGAGGTTCACCAAACGGATGCGAGAAATGCTTTTCTTAATGGTGATTTAAAGGAAGAGATATACATGGAGCAACCAAAGGGATTTGTAGTCAAACATAAGGAAAATCTTCCTTTCAGACTTCATTGGGAACTCTATAGTCTCAAAAAATCTTCACAAGCTTGGTATCAAAAGATTGATCTCTTCCTTACAAAAAAAGTTTTTATCTCTTATTCTTTATATCCTGACTTATATGTGAAGCATTGCAATGCTAATTTTGTTGTTCTTGCTCTATATGTGGATGATACCATACTTGTTTCTAACAATCTCAACTTCCTTCAACAAGTAAGAAGGCTTTTCCTTATGTGCTTGACATGGTCGATCTTGGAGACATACACTCATGTCTTGGTATTCAAATTTAACACTATTGAGAAAACGGTGTTTTATTACTCTATCAAACAAAGTTCATTGAAGATATTATTCGAAAGTTTGGTTTGGGTTCTGCACATCCTACTAGTACTCCTTGTCTTGTGAGCTCTACCAAAAACTCTCATTTTCTACATAATGATGGACAATTAGCATTACATTAACCTTATGCTAATCTTGTTGGATATCTTCAATTTATTAGCTTAAATTCTCACCCTAACATTACTTTTGCTAAAAAATTTCTTGGAAAATATCTTAGTTCTCCATGCCTTAAACATTTGACTGTAGCTAAATGAGTTTTGAAGTATTTGAAAGGCACTAAAGATTTTGGGTTGGTTTATTAGTGCCAACAAAAATTTGATTCTCTACATTCACTTCAAGTTTTGGGTTATGCAAATGCAGATTGAGAAAACTCTCACTTATCTATGTATTCTAAAATTGGAAATTATTTCTTTATCAATGGTTGTCTTGTTTCTTAGACTAGCAAGAAACAACATTGTATTGTTGTTTCCACTACAGAGGCTCAATATGTAGATGTATCTTTAGTGGCTCGAGAGTTATTATGGCTTTGACAAGTTCTATCACATATTAGCCATCCTCCTCTCTTGAGCACACCACTTTGATGTGATAATGAGAGTGCTATTAGTCTTGCTAAAGACTATGTTCAACATAACAAGTCTAAACATATTGCAATGCATTATCATTATGTGCGATATGAAGTAAAGAAAGGCATGATCATGATAGAACATTGTCTATGTGATCAAATGACTCCATATATATTCACCAAAGGACTCAATGAAGCACGCTTTCATGCTATTGTAATCAGAACTTAGAGTTGTCTCAACTTCAATATTTGGAAATCAATCTACCATGACATTGTAGTGCCATTACTTGTCAAACCTCTTCTTTTTATTGATCCTTGTAGTCTTCAGCTTTTTCATGTCTGTCTCGATGTCTGTAGGTCTTCTTTTTAACTTTCTAATGCATAGGACCAACAACTCTTCTCTATTCAAACCCTCTTCCCATGGTAGAACACTACAAGTAGCAATAGTCTCCTCAATATGCATGATTGGCTGTTGTTAGCATGCATATACCCTATAATTGCACTATGAGTGGTCCTATTAGCCCATAAAGAAAAGGGTAACATTCTTGGCCACTCTCACATCATCCTGCCCTTACATGAATTTGCTAATGCCTTAATGATAGGTTGATGACCTCTTTCACTTTCGCCATTTGCTTCATGATTTTAGACTAAAGTTAAAGCCATCTTGATACCCAATCATGAAAAGAAGTCATGAGCCTCATCCGCATCTAAATCTCCTCTATCTACAACCACTTTACTAACACAACCATACTTGCAAAAGACTTCTTCCAATAAGAACATGTAAACTGCTTGAGTAGTCTTTGTACTAAGAGCTCAACCTTCCACTTGATTTGTCAAGTCTTCTCGTGCAAGCACAAGATATATTATATTCCATAAACCTGTAGGCATGGTAACCAAATCAACTGCCCAGAGTGTTGGGGCGAAAATCAATAAGCTCTTTAACATCTGAACTGCCTTCGTATGTTGTTTATCCCACTAAAACTTTTGCCCTTTTCTCAAGAGCTGATATAAACTTTCAGCCACATAAGAAAAATGCAAAATTCAAATCAAGTAAAAGACATATGCAACCAAAAATCTTATCACCTCGAATACATTCAAACATGTCTCCCGCATCCTGCTTATGGCATCAATCTTTACTATTGGTGAGGGATTTCTCCCATATGGTCCACACATGTGCCCAACAACTAATACTTTCTCCACTCCAAAAACTGACTTTTGTCCTGATAGAGTCGAATGAAATTCTTCAAGATGGCTCAAAATCCTATCTCACAATCATCAATATGATGAGCCACAAATCTTCTACATCCATGCTCATTCAACTCTTCATTCTTCTTATAGATATCACATTCTTTGATTGGCACATCATCAAGAAAGGGTAATGTGAACTGAGGAATATACTCCCTCAAAACTTTATGCATAGCATTCATCATATGCGCCAATGAATTGGTTGCTCCCATGGAAGCGTACACATACTAACCAATCCAACCAGAGTTTTCATGGTAGTGATATCTTGGATTTCCAATGCAAGTTGGAACAGATCATATGCTGAATATAAATCACCCATAGAGTAAATTGCCTTGCCTACAAATGCTTCTACAATTTCGGGCCTGATCCAACATTCCTTATGGTGACTTTATTAACTAGTTGTAAATCCTGTATAAACCTCAAGGCACCATTCTTCTTTGGAACAATAAACCACTGATTCAAATATGGAGCAGAAGAAGGCTCCAAAATCTACATTTTGATCTTCTCGTTCAAAAGCTCTAGCAACTTAGGCAAATATGCATGAGGCATTGGAATACACTTTAAATTCCATGGCACATGAGGTATTGTAAATATCACCATAGGTGCAACTCGGATAAGATCAACACATCCAATTTCATCTGGCTAAAATGTAAAGGCTTTCCCATGCCTTGCCAACACCTGTAAGAAACAAGCTCTTTCTGCAGGTAAGAGAAAGCTTGTATCACCAATTTTTAGCTCTTGTAAATTTTCAGTTGTAAATTTATGTCCTACTCCATGTGGATCCCATAAACTAGACTGTTGAGTCACTTTTTCAGCCAACCCATCACTCTCAGGCGGTAAAAGCAAAGCCATAGGCTTAACCTTCTTTTCAAAAACTATTTTGTACTTTGTATTGACCCTTGCTTCAGCCCTATTTTGTAGCCCATAACATTCATGCTCAGCAAATTCTTGATTAACTTCATACATCTCTAAAGTGTCAACATAAATAACCACTTTTTTTTTCCCTATGTTCAGCATTAATTGCTACAGAAATTTTAGCCACTGTATCAACATCAACTAGCCCTAAAAACAACCCTGAAATACCTTCATTTTACAGTCATTAAATCATATATCTTCAACTCTTTTTCAGCCCATCCTACATATTTTTTTCAGCCTTGCACATGGCTAAAATATTCTTAAAACTACCAAGATTACATGTTGTCCATTCCTACAATCCAGACACAACCACAGTTTCCCCCTTTCGTGGAGGTATATTTGTCTTCCTAAAGGCACTATCATAGCCTCCACTTGTAGTTGTGCTGTGTACAAACCCTTAAACTCTCGTGCATTAGGTGGCATGGGATCATCCCATAGCCTATCCTGATTGCGAGGATGATTTATACAAACAGTGAGAAATTGTACCACCTTTGTGTTGTCTTTACTTTGAACTCAAGCATATAAAGCACCATCATCCAAGCCTTTTGTTTTCAGCCTTGTTCTAAAATATAGGATTGCCCCAAAATCACAGGATAGCTACATGAATCCTACACTAAAAAATGATATTCATCCCTAGCATCTTCGATAGTCACGGGTACATTTGAACAAGCCACATAAAGATCCCCTGATGAATTTTTTGCTACCCGCATGTTCCATCCCGGATCTACATCAATCGTCCAACCTCCATTCTCATACAAGCTGCATGCCATAACATTGATTTTGGAACCATGATCTAAGAGAGCTATGCAATGTGTCTCTCTTTCTCCCACTTTAACAATTGTCTTTGTTTTAGTGTGAGCCTAATGCGTTCCTGAATAATGACTGCTTGGAATAAAATGAGCATCTTCATCTTCATGTAATTGTTGATGGACATCCCCATTATACATAGCCTTCTCTCTATGCTTACTACTGCCCATAAGACCAATTTCAGCCACAAGCTTGCAGTCTATACTCCCATTTAACCCATTTTCAACATCAGCATGCTCCAAATCAGCATTACAAGCATCATCATATTCCCTCTGAAGTTTTTTCTCTATGTCTTTGTCTACCTGTATCAATGCTTGCAAAACTTCACCATCAAACTATCTTTTTTGTTTTAACATATCAATGATTGCATCATGAAATTCACGCTTCACAATTCCAAGAACTTCGCTAAGTGTGAATTCCACTCTATTGCCAAGTATGCCATCTTCTAAGACATTTTTAAAGTTTGTGGCAGTCTCAAGATCCGATTGTAATCTGTAACCAGGTTGCTTGCCCCTTTTCGTCCCTTCTTGTTTCTTTTGTTGAGATGCATCCTCCATAACATGCTCAAGTATGGCTTTTTTAGCCTCTTTTTGCTGTTTCATTTTTCTTTGTGTTATGTGTTTAGATGGGCCTGAAGAGGAAGGACTAGCAATGTCCTCATCTCTTCTTCTCTTTTCTTCCACAAGAGCTTCTTGATTATGAATCTCAACCAAATAAGCATAGGTTGAAAATGAATCCACTGGTGTACTCTATCTTGTTCTTCCTCGTATACTCAAACTTGCATCAGCCAATTCAAACTTTGTTATTTTTTCGTTTCCATGCAATCTAATGCTTGTATCGAAACACAACATTTTGCTTCAGCCATACCTCCTTTACAAGCTTCATCAGCCCTTTCAATTCTCAACCCATGTGTGGCTGCATCTATGGCAACAAATGCTGTCCTTGTAGCCATATCTTCAAACCTCTTTTGCATGCCACCATTCCCAAAATTTGGCTCTATTGGAAGACCAGTTTCTATTACATATGTTTTGCCATTTTTCCAAAAGACTAACCTTTTTGCTTTCACTTCACGGTAGACTATATAGTCTCACTTTTCATTGTATAAACTGTTAGACCAAATGCATCTCCTCTTGTATCCTTCTTTGTACGATCTTTGGGCTATTGCCTAACCCTTCTCTTCTATCTTAGCATCCAACTTTTTGACCTTTGCATAGATTTTTGTCAAATTCAGCCTCAAATCATGCATGCCTTTGATTAATCCATCCACACCATCACCTTTAAGAGCCGTAACAACAGGTATAGTTGGTTGTTCTGCCATAGCTACAAAAACCTTGGCTGCAATTTCAGCCCCCTTCTAGAGCACTGACAAGTGTGGTGCTTGTACCCCATCTTAATTTCATCTGCTTTCTCTTTACCAACATATATACTATCTCATTTATATTAGTCCAATCTGATTTCAGCCCCATTTTGGAAGAGGCATATTCTAAATGATCAGTCAGCTTCTCCTACAATACATGATCTGTAGCCTTCAGAAAAAAATCAATTTTTTGACTCTCCAATGATTGCTGCTCATTGGCATCCAATTGCGCATACGTCGGACTTTTAAATTCACTGAGCAAAGCTCTAGCAGCAAACCTTTTATTAGGCTTTTCAATCCAACCTGTAAATGACATTTTAGTTACCAATCCTGCATATTCCAAGAAAAACACTTCTCTGAAAGCTTTCTTAAAAGCTGCCCAATTAACATCTCTTCTATGTAACTCATCAATCTGATCACGCAATGCATGCATGGCCGAATACGAGAGAAATACCAACTCCATGCATACTACAGTACCCCATGAAACAACATCTTTTCTTCATATAACCGGATGAATGCCGAAACATTTTGACCTTTAAACTTCTTCAATTCCTCTCCCACTGCCTGCAATGCATTCATAGCTAAGGAATCAACTTATTTCTGCTCCTTGCCGAGTTTGCATCTGTTGTTGTAACAATAAATGTTGCTATTGTTGTTGTTGCAACCAAGCAATCATCTATTGTAAAGCATCACCACCACTTGAACCTGCAGAATCCCCCATCTTTACATACTTGTTGTGGACTTTCACATCGCGTTCACACCACTGTCATAGCATTTGGGGTTGAAAGTCTACTACAGTGATGCCAGGAGGCATATTCCACGGTGGATTCCGTGAGGTTTTACGGTGGATTCCGTAAACTTAGATGACCGGGTCTCATACACAAAGAGGATTCTTTGTGCGAGAAGTTGATGGGGACACCTGTCCTTTTCGGGCGTTTCATTAATTTAGTGTGTACATGGGTGATTCCATAGCGGGTGATTCCGCAAAATGCATATTAAATTAATAAACGTTTATGAGTTTAGAGTGCGCACTCGTAATAAATTAAGGTTAGGATTTATTTCTAACCAGTTGATTTATTTATGTAGCTGAAGACTGCTAGGTATTCACTTTTGTCGGTTTAATTGTATTATTTTACTAACGATTGTGAATGCTTCAGTTGATGTGTAGAGATAGTAGCAGTGGGCGGAGGAAAGCATTGGAGTCTAGTGGGTATTCGACATTTGGACTATATTTTGATAGGCGCCACGCCTATATTTTGTTATGTCTATTGAGACATCGATTATTTATTATTATTTTGTATGCGCCTATGCGCCGGATATGTTATTTCTATTTGGACATTGAGATTGGGCGTGCAAGACTCTATGGGCACCGTCCATTAGCTTTATTTTCCTATTTTTGTAGAAAGCAAACTCAAAAGCTAAAAGCTTGTCATATTTTTGTAATTGGGCTATTATTGAGCATGAAGATTGGAAATATACATTAAATACATGCTTTGTGAAGCGCTCACACAAGGCATGGGGGAGATTGAACCCAATTTGTCTCTTGTCTCTTGTCGTGCATGCTTTTACATTGTTTTTTGTGCAAAAAGGTAGAGTACTTTGTTCTTGGGGACCTTCCGGGATTCACCATGTGAGCTATCTGCAACCGATCTGTGCACCAGTGGTATCAGAGCGGAGCAGAGATCAAGAGCTTCCAATCGCTACCAATCTCGGGCGAAGGCGGAGCTCCAGGAACAAACGGGCTCTACAGTCAATCTCATCGCGAACCGTCGATACAGGCAGACTTCTGGCGATCAAGAACCCTTGTTTCCACTGTCAGATCGCGAAGGACCAGGCTCTGTAGGCGGAGGACCACGTATTCATCTCCATCAACAAGTCGTTGAGAAACAGTGAGCAAACTCTTAATCCTCTTCATTAAAAGCTTAATCTTAAGCTTCTAAGCCTTAAAGAAGCTTAAGAAGCTTCATAATTCGAAATCGTGGCCTCAGAAGACCCCCGAAATTTCCGCGTGAAGAAAAACGGACCCCCCCCTCACGAAATTGACGCCGCCTGCTAGTCCTTCCTTAAGCTTCATAAGCTTAAGCTTAATCACTTAAGCTTAAGGCTTTCTGCAAGTTACACAGGTCAGACAAGTCGGCAAACTCCGGTTCTCGCACTTCTGAAGTTAAGTTCCGCAAGTCGACGGTAATCAAGTTCTGCAAGTTCTGCAAGTCGGCCTAAGTTCAGCAAGTCAACAACTCTGCAAGTCTGCTAAGTCTGCAACTCTGCAAGTCAGACTAAATCAGAACTGACTAGTGCTTAAAACTCCTAGAAGACTTGTTCGTATGCAAAAACTCTGAACTGGAAAGTTGTTCGCAGCAAGCTGTTCTACCTATCTACAAGTTCGTTGAAGTACTTTCAGCAAACGGAGCAAGTCAACAACTCTGCAAGTCTGCTAAGTCTGCAACTCTGCAAGTCAGACTAAATCAGAACTGACTAGTGCTTAAAACTCCTAGAAGACTTGTTCGTATGCAAAAACTCTGAACTGGAAAGTTGTTCGCAGCAAGCTGTTCTACCTATCTACAAGTTCGTTGAAGTACTTTCAGCAAACGGAGACAGAAATATTGCAGAATTTCTAAAAATTAAAGAAGAAATACCCAAAAAATACATAGCCTTGTAACCCCAAATTTGAGCTACGCTCATCTCGCTAACCTGATTTTGAGTGAGAAAGGTTTATTGAGTTTTACAGGATGACTACCCCACATATGGATGATCCTATGGTTGAAGACGACTTACCTGAGCCTACCATGGAACAAAAGCTGGATCTAATTATGCTACAATTGGAAGAAGAGCGAAGAGCTAGGCAAGCCTTGCAAGCGCAATTGACAAAACTTCAAAGAGCGTCCACCGATAAAGAAGAACCTCAAGCTGAAGATTTGATTCGCCGTACCATCGACGCCACTCTTGAAGCACAAACCATTCGCAATGAATCCAAGATAAGTAAACGAAGTTTCAAGTTTCGCACTTTCAATGGCATAAGAGAAGGAAAGACTGTTTTATCATTCATTAGCCAGTTTGATGACTATTTCCATGAGGAAACTTATCCCGAAAAAGATAAAATCAAGTGTGTTACTAATCATCTGATAGACAGAGCATCACTTTGGTGGACTGTAGTCCGCAAGAGCATAGAATGTCCTGCTACTTGGGAAGATTTCAAGAAGAAATTCATGCAGAATTTCCTTCCACCGCAATTTCATGAGAAGGCTATCAAACAATGGGATTTACTTCAACAACGGGATCGTGAGCCTATTCCACAGTATACAGAGCGTTTTTGGAATGCACTCCTACAGCTACGCATGCTTGAAGACGTACCAGAGACAACACATAAGCGGAAGTATATGTCTGGACTTCTTGGACATTACTACGCTGAAGTGAACATGTTCAAGCCTGCTACCCTTGAAGACGCCATCTCACTAGCTCACGACACTGAAGATAAGTTACGCGGAAGAGACAGACGACCACAGCAATTCCAAACCAACGGTAATTATGGATCTAAACAATTCAATTCCAATTTTAGAAGGTTTAATCTAGGTCGTTTCTCATCACCATCTTTCCGCAAGAATTGGCCTAAACCACCTGCATTACCATCCACTGTCAATCCAAATCCAAAGCCTATTCCACAAGCAACTCCAAATGTACCCAGACTTCCAGCCATTGCAAATAATGTAACCAAAGCCAAGCCAATAGTATGCTACAAGTGTCACCAGCCAGGGCATCTCGCAGCAAATTGTCATTCAAAGAAGCCATCAGCACATATCAACTACCTTGGAGCTATGGATGAAGACGAGCATGAGGATATGCCGGATTTCACTGAAGAAGAGGATGATATTACTACTACTTCCGACACTTTACCAGGTATGCCTACTCCACATTCATTGTTGACTATGAAATGTATGGTGCATGGAAAGGAAAGAACTATCTTGCATGATGACGGTAGTACCCATGACTTTATTTCAGCAAAATTGGTAAAGGAATTAAAATTGCATACTGTACCTACGCATTATCGCATAAAAGCTGCATTTTTAGGCACTAGGTACAATGGCACACAAGAAGTTCAAGATTTAGAGATTCAAATTGGTCCATATATTGAAAGAAGAAATTTCTTAGTTGTTCCATTACAGTCAAGTGACATTATTTTAGGAATGCCATGGAGACACCAGCATAATCCAAATATAGATTATTCCACGCACACAATGAATATTAATTTTCAAGGAAAATCTATTACATTATATGGTATGCATGCATCTCATATCTTTCCACTACTTTCGCATACTCAAGCAAAACGTGCACTACGTAAGAATACTAAATCATATCTCATTTGGGTGAATGAATTGCACGCAAAGGAAAATCATATGCACCCTAGGCATAAGGAATTTCTTGCATATTTTAAGGACTGTTTTGCAGAAGACCTACCACCAGGTTTACCACCATCACGTCCAGAAGACCATAAGATTGATCTAATTCCTGGCACACAACCACCTTGCAAAGCACCATATAGGCACAATCAAATAGAGCAAAAAGAAATCCAGAGTCAAGTTGAAGAATTACTAAATAGAGGCTTAATTCGACCTAGTAGTTCTCCATTCGGTGCACCTGTGCTCTTAGTCAAGAAAAAGAATAATACCTATCGTATGTGTATTGACTACCGAGCATTAAATAAGATCACTGTAAAGAATAGGTATCCTATACCTAGAGTTGATGACCTTATGGACAAACTGCAAGGATCTTCTATATTTAGTAAAATTGACCTTAAGTCTGGATATCATCAGGTGAGGTTAGATAGATCCGACATATTTAAGACTGCATTCAGAACACAGTTTGGCCATTACGAATTCTTAGTCATGCCATTCGGATTAACTAATGCACCTGCTACTTTCAGTAGAATGATGAACCGTATTTTTCTGAAATATCAATATTGTGTGATTGTTTTCTTTGATGATATTTTGGTGTTCAGTCAAAGTGAAAAAGAGCATTATGAGCATTTATCATTAGTTTTTCAGTTACTGAAAGAAAATCAATTGTTTGCAAATCCTGAAAAGAGTGAATTCTTTAAGACAGAAATAGAATATCTAGGTCATATTGTATCAAAAGAAGGAATAAAAGTTGATCCTAAGAAAATTGACGCAATATTGCATTGGCCTGTTCCTAAAAATGTACATGAACTACGCTCATTCCTTGGTCTTGCTAGTTTCTATAGGAAGTTTGTACGTAATTTCTCATTACTTGCTTTACCACTAACCAAACTTCTTAAGAAAGGAATTGTTTATCAATGGACTGAAAACCAGCAGAAATCCTTTGACTTACTGAAACGTGCATTAACCAATGCCCCTGTTCTACAATTGCATGACTTTAATAGACCATTCTTTCTAGTTGTGACGGATGCTAGCGGATCAGGAATAGGAGCCGTATTAATGCAAGACAATCATCCAATAGCATATTCTAGTTCTAAGCTGAAACCCTCTAAGCTCAAATATTCCACTTATGACAAGGAACTATTAGCAGTTGTACAAGCATTAAAACAATGGAAGCATTATTTAATGGGTTCAGAATTCATGATAAAGACTGACGAGCAAAGCATTAGACATCTACTTAGTCAACCCCAAATTTCTGACCGTCATATCAAATGGGCTTCCTTCATTCAAAGCTTTCATCCTATCATTCAATACTAACCTGGAAAAGAAAATGTAGTTGCTGATGCATTGAGTAGAAGACCTGCAATTCATAATATTTCTATCATATCTTTTGATTCTTTGATTGCTATGAAAGACACATATCACCAGGATATTACTTTTCATTCTGATTGGCAAAAATTAGTTCAAAATAATGTCATTCCTGTTGATTCATTATCATATAATGATGGATTTATGTTCTTTGAAAAGAGACTGTGTGTTACTATTCCATTCCGATCTTTTGTTTTGAATGAAATTCATTGTCCCCCATATCAAGGTCATAGAGGTATCATATCTACATTACGCATGTTAACTGAAGATTTTTATTGGTCGCATATGGATGCAGATGTATCTAATTTCGTTTCTGAATGTTTGATTTGTCAAAGAATAAAGAGACATCGTGGTAAACAATATGGATTATTAATGCCTTTATCTATTCCATCTAAACCTTAGGAACATATATCTATGGATTTCATTACTGGTTTACCAAATACTAAATCTAACCATGACATGATTTGGACAATTGTAGATAGATTTAGTAAGCAAGCATATTTCATTGCATGTAAGAAAACTTTAATAGTATCACAAGCAGCACAGTTATTTTTGAAAACTGTTTTTACTAACCATGGATTGCCCAAGGTGATTATTTCAGATTGTGATTCTAGATTTTGTAATAATTTTTGGATCACACTGTTTGCAAATCTAGGCACAAAGATTGATTTCTCATCTGCATTTCATCCAGAAACAAATGGACAAACAGAAGCCACAAATAGCACTATTTTAGATCTTTTACGTGCGTACACTATCTCTAAACCTCAGACATGGGATACTCATTTACATTTATTACAGTTTGCATACAATAATACACCGTACACATCTACAAAGAAAGCACCTTTTGAAGTTATTTATGGATATAGATTATCTACCCCTATTGCATCTTTGTCTAATAGAATTCAGAGCGCTGATGATATTGCTCTTATGCATAATAGTATCTTTGATGAGATTAAGGATATGATTGCTAAAGCCCAACAATCATATACCAAACAAGCCAACAAGAAAAGACAAGCCATGAATTTCAAAGTTGATGATTATGTTTGGCTTAGAATAGAAAAGCGTAGACTGCAAAGTGTAGATAGACACCCAGTTGTCAAATTAGCTCCTAGATTCTATGGACCATTTAGAATTATTCATAAGATTAATGATAATGCATTCAAGTTAGAATTGCCATCTCATTGGAAAATTCATAATACATTTCACATTAGTTTATTGAGACCATTTAGAGGCCAATTACCTATCCATCCTGTCTATGAAAACCCACCTTTATTAGAGGAAGAGACCGAAATACTTGAACCAGAAGCCATCATAGACACTGACTACATGATCACTAGAACTGGCCGAAGGTATTCTAGATATCTAGTAAAATTTAAGAACCATCCTGTAGAGGAAGCACAATGGATGCACGCTAGAGACTTAAATGCTTTTCCCACTCTGTTAGCTCCACATTGAGCTAATAGCAATTGAGGTCAATTGCTATCCCACCCCGGGGGTATGATGCTAGGAGGCATATTCCACGGTGGATTCCGTGAGGTTTTACGGTGGATTCCGTAAACTTAGATGACCGGGGCTCATACACAAAGAGGATTCTTTGTGTGAGAAGTTGATGGGGACGCCTGTCCTTTTCGGGCGTTTCATTAATTTAGTGTGTACATGGGTGATTCCATAGCGGGTGATTCCGCAAAATGCATATTAAATTAATAAACGTTTATGAGTTTAGAGTGCGCACTCGTAATAAATTAAGGTTAGGATTTATTTCTAACCAGTTGATTTATTTATGTAGCTGAAGACTGCTAGGTATTCACTTTTGTCGGTTTAATTGTATTATTTTACTAACGATTGTGAATGCTTCAGTTGATGTGTAGAGATAGTAGCAGTGGGCGGAGGAAAGCATTGGAGTCTAGCGGGTATTCGACATTTGGACTATATTTTGATAGGCGCCACGCCTATATTTTGTTATGTCTATTGAGACATCGATTATTTATTATTATTTTGTATGCGCCTATGCGCCGGATATGTTATTTCTATTTGGACATTGAGATTGGGCGTGCCAGACTCTATGGGCACCGTCCATTAGCTTTATTTTCCTATTTTTGTAGAAAGCAAACTCAAAAGCTAAAAGCTTGTCATATTTTTGTAATTGGGCTATTATTGAGCATGAAGATTGGAAATATACATTAAATACATGCTTTGTGAAGCGCTCACACAAGGCATGGGGGAGATTGAACCCAATTTGTCTCTTGTCTCTTGTCGTGCATGCTTTTACATTGTTTTTTGTGCAAAAAGGTAGAGTACTTTGTTCTTGGGGACCTTCCGGGATTCACCACGTGAGCTATCTGCGACCGATCTGCGCACCATACAAGGAGGGGGGGTAAGAGACAATAGGGTGAAGGGAGATTCAGGTAGAGGAGTAGAGGGAAGAGAAGGGGTTTAAAGAAATAGAAGATTTAGAAGAATACTCATAGAGGTGAAGCATGTCAATTTATTTCTACATCTTGAGAAGATAAGTCTCTTGTAGGCAAAAAACGTGCATAAAACAATAGCTTTCCCTCTATTGCTCAGACTGCCAATCTGATGCTTCGATTGACTCCAAAAGGGGGATAAAATACCAGGACACTTGTCAGAATTCTCCCAGATCACTCTTCTTCTCCTAGTTTAGAGTGTTGCTTGCTACCTATAAATTGCGATCGCGCGTTGTGCGATTTCGCCAATCCTTCTTTTTGCATAAAATCTCCCAAAAATGGCTGAAAGCCACTTGCTTGTTTTTTAAAATATGTCATCCTATTCTAGAAGTTGTCTACAACTTTTGGATATTTACAAGAAATAATATCCAGAAGATAAAAAATAGGCTTTAAACTTGTCCAAAAATCTAGTATTTTTAAACCATCCACACAACGAACGCTGACACTAATGACTAATATAGCATTGACTTTCTAGAACAATAAGAAAGCCGAATGACGTTGCACTTTAGAGTTTTTCACTCTATGTTCGTGTTGTAGCCCGATGTCTCTATATATCTTCTCCCTCTACATTTCAACATATCATCGTAGGAAAGTCGTTAGTGAAGGAGAATCATGGAAATAATTCTTTAGCATATTCACAATGCTAATTTTATTTAAGTAAAATGTTTATGTACTCAAAGTCATCCACTTTGCATTGCATTGCATTGACATGGTATAGAGAGAACTATCTCTTGGATGCATACCACTCTTGGTTTCAAACTATTGACCCATGATGAGTGTGAGGCTCCTATGCTATAGGTTTAGTATAATAGTTTCCTTGGAGACTGTTTTGGTTATACTATCTCTTAGAATGAATATTATGAATGACTTTGTGCGTATATGTTAAATATTGAGATGGTGTATCCTGGGGCTAGTCCCTGGGGCATAGGAGAGCCATAGTGGAGCCACAATGATAAGCTAGGGGTGCTCCCTTTGTTTGTGTTACGAGGTGCTAGCCACCTATATGTTTGAATACTCAATCTGCTTGGAATTGAAAAGGACATCGCGTTGGACTACAATCTAGAGATTAAATCTACAAATGTGTTCTTTTGATAAATTAGTTCATAGTGTTTATATGCTCCTAGCCGCAAGGCCGTGGGATTGTTTGGATGAGTTTAGGAGGTCCCGACTAGAGCCTTAGAGCCAGTGTTAAGTCATTATGAGAAATATGGACTCTCTTTTATGCCCCTTAAGGGGTTTCTCTCACTTCTCTCTCTCTAAAAAGAGATTCCAATATAATATTAGAATAAGAGATTTTCTACAATCAAGCAAATCTTGTATTTGTATTTTCAATAGATTTCACCTATTATTTTATTCTCGAACTGTAGGATAAGGTTACTTTTTCTCAAAAACCTCATAACTAAAAAAATACAATTCTATTTTTTGTAAAAATAGATCCAATCATTAATATACAACTCTTTAATGCCCTCATGACTTTTCAACATGAAAATATATTAGAATTATTCTCATTCTTGCTTGTTAAAAGGGTGAAAGTTAAAAAATGATATAAAATGATGTATACATCATATTTTAAGATTACTTTTTACCCAGAGACACCTTTTTGGCTCGAGAGTTTCCTTGTAAATTTTACCATTTTTGGACAAGGATATGCCTATTTTTCTGGGCATTTCTTCATTCCTTCTCAAAGCTCTAGTTTTGTTCGAAATTTTGTGTACTCTTCTCCTTCCCTCCAGAATATGGTTTCTTGCATATGAAATATTCTGAAGCAACACTCAGTACTATCTACAATACTCTCTACCTTGCTACAAGAGATCTCAGGAGTGGTTTTGATAGCATTTTTTGAAATCAAATAATCTCTATCTACAACACTCTCTACCTTGCTATAAGCAATCTCCCTCTTCAGTACTGTGCTATAAGATGCTATAAGCTATCTTCCTCTTCAACACTCTATACTACAAGAAATCAAGTGATAATTAAGGTATCTTTATTTTTTAAATCTCTATGATGCTATTATTCTTCATAGTTGTTGTTTAATCCTTAAGTGTCAATTCATAGAGAGAGAGAGAGAGGGGAGAGAGAGAGAGAGAGGGAAAGAGAGAAGGGGGGGAAAGAGAGAGAAGGGGGAAGAGAGAGGACTGTGTGAGATGAACTAAGAAAATAAGTGATAGAGTGATAGAGAGTAAATTAGGGTAGAAAATAAGATGATGTTATTGTTCTTCATTGGCCAAGCTTTTGTATAAATATGTTTAAATATCTTTGATCATATCTTCTTGAGAGAGAGAGAGAGAGAGAGAGAGAGAGAGAGAGAGAGAGAGAGAGAGAGAGAGAGAGAGAGAGAGAGAGAGAGAGAGAGAGAGAGAGAGAGAGAGAGAGAGAGAGAGAGAGAGAGAGAGAGAGAGAGAGAGAGAGAGAGAGAGAGAGAGAGAGAGAATATTTTGGATAGAACAGAAGATAAGATTGGATGCTGATAAGAGACAGATTAAAAGCTAAGATTACAGGCAGATTAGGTTTATTAGGGTCTATCTGATTGAAATCAAGAGAAAGAGACAAGATTCAACTATGCAAAAAAGAACACAGTTATAGTGAATCAAAGGGGAGTAATTGAGTGATTTGAATGTTAATCCAAGTTAAAATTGGCATATATTTTTCTTTACAGGATGCACGTGCAGGACATACCAAGAGAAAGAGAGATATTCACTTTCAATTGGAGGATGAATATGCACCATTATTCAAAAGAACTGTAGAAAGGGATGATCCAATAAGATACATGATGCAACAAGAAAGAAATGCAGTGAAAAAAATGTGGACCTTTGGGTTGATGGGTGTATTTATCCACCCGATCTAGTCACTCAAAGGCCACCACAATTTGAAGGGCTTACATAATTTGTAAACTTCCTTTGTGAAGGCAATGAAGGATTGTATAGATACACATGCAGACTTGTCACACAAGGATTAGCAGGGGTTCATCAAGCCTTGACAAATATGTGGACAAGATTACAAGGGAATATGTAGTCTTTGATGGAAAAGGATAGATTATTGTTTGAGAAGGATAGGGGGAACCAGAGCCTACAACAAGAAATGTCTTTTATTGAAGATGCTATGAAAGTTACACACGTGCAAAATATGGAGTTATAGTCACGTCAGTGCATCCGATTAGTTAAACCAATTCATCAATTGACCAAAGGAAGTGGACAATATCATAGACGGATATATGCTCACAATCTGATACAATGAGAAATATGTTCCCTCATGCAGAGAATGATACTATTGCCAAAGTCCTTAGCAAGGATATGGTAAAAAATGCATTGAAAAATCATAAATTCAGGGACATTGTAGATGGCATCGCAAGTGAACATCTTAGGGATGTGAGCAACTTTTTTATTGCTACATATGCTCAGGGATTATGTAATAAGGTAAGAATGAGTTCCGAGTCACATAGTATGCTCTATCAACAATTGGATATAGGAATTAAGCAAGTCTTCAAAACTAAGCGAGTAATGCCTCTGCCAAAACCTTTCACGTGAAGAAGGCTCAAAAACAACTAAATGAGAAAGTTTTAGAACTAATTTTTAAGCCAATGCATCTGGAAAATACACACATATTGAAGTATGGTTCCAAAGAAGTTGCATTTGTATTGAATGCTTCCAACAACTTTGTATTGGATATATATAGGTTTAGATTGCTATGGTCAAGTTCTAGTATATGTCTATGGAAGAATGTAGAGGCAAGCTTAAGTTTGTCCTCAAACTTGATAAAAGTGAGATTGTTAAGGGGCCAAAACTTGAACATGTGAGTATAACACTTATGAATCGATCATTGGATCCCAACATTGATGAAAACCATCCTTTATACTTTAGTGTACAGTCAGAGAATGAAATATGGTGGCTTACAGCATTTGAAGTACCAAAGGAGAGCCATGAAGTACTTAAAGTCTTTTTTAACCTCACTAATGTACTCGGTGTTATTCAACAACAAAATAATGGAGCAATTTTACACATCGAGGGGTTTGGCGACTATTAAGTTAAATGACATATTGTAGGTGATTTAAAAACATTGAAGTGTATGTTTGGTTTATCAAATGAAAATAATGCAAAATTTTCGTGCATATAGTGCATGGAAACTAGGAAGAAAGGGAAAGATGGAAAGAAAGAATGGCTTGCCAAGGCAGGACAATAGGGTGCTCCAACACGTGATCAAAAGGTCATGAGAAATGGAATGCTAGTTCTAGTGGATCCAAATTGGCGCCCTATTTTGGAAATACCACTAACAAGGGTTCACTTTTGCACATTGCATTGTTGGTTAGAATAATTGAGAAGCTAGTAAATGAATATATATGCTTTGCATACAAGATGGAGCATGTGTCAAAAGATGACGCTACATGCAATAAGGTAGAACAAGTCCTCTCTGAAGTTGGATTGTACGGGGGCCAAGTAGAAATAAAAAAGGATGAGAAAAAATTGGAAAAGAGTGGAAATATCCCTTATAAACCATGCTTTGGTGGACCTAAGGCTAGGAAGATTATATCTCCACCTCGAGATGAGGAAGGAAATATACTTGTAAAACAACTAGAGAAGTATGAAGCATGGAAAAAGTTGCAGCTTGCTATTCTGGATTGGAGCAATGGGGGAGGAACGAGGATTGCAAAGGAAAAAGTGTGGATACACCTAGATAGATTAGCAGCTCTCTTACAAAAGTTGAGGTTTAGGGATGGTGATGCCAATACATTTAAAGAGACAGTTGCTAAATTTCATAAGTCCATGGTGGAGGTATGGATTACAAATAGTATAACATGCACTACATGGTCAGTATTGTCACCATTACAAAAAAATATCATCATTTCAAATTAGTTTGTGTTTTTAATCTCTCTTCTTGTGCAGCATATACTTGAAGCACATGGTCCATACTTTGCAAATCAAAGAAATTTGGCAGTATGGTCAACTCAAGGCATGGAACGATCTCATTGGCAAGCTCGTTGTGCTTTTCAAAAGGCAACTATTACAATGATTCCAATTCTATGAGGCAATTATTACAATGGTGGTATAGGAGATTAGAGATACGATACAATGAAAAAGAAAAGAAGTCCAAAACCTCTCAAGCAGACTTTATAAGTAGGGCAATATGTGAAGTGAGAAAAGAAATATATGAAAACAGCATAGCTAGACAACACCACACAGAATGGTTGGCAACCCAAGAGAGAGATGGCAAGAAATGGAGACCTAGATAAAGAGAATACTTTTGATGCATTTAGAGTCCATGAGAGAGCATAGGTACCCAAGATATGACACATTAATACTCCTATGTTTAACATGAGATGTCTTGTAAATTTTTTAAATTTTTTTTGAAGGTTTGTCACTATGTTTTTCAAAGTCGATTTCGAACTATGTTTTTTAACTTTAAAGTTCATTTATACTACAATACGTTTAAAAATTTTGTACTTAAGTCAAGTCTCTCCTTTCATTTTTTCCCATTACTCTTCACTCTACCCCCTCCACCATTCTATTCTTCAGCATTACAACCATGGCATGTTCCAAGTTTCCTATCAAGAAGGCACCTGCAAGAGCAAGAGTTCAACACTCTTTCAAATCTAGTGAGCGTATTGTGAGTGACAAAGATCCCCTAATGGTGGCTGACAACAGTGGCCCTACTACAGCTAATAATGGTGGCACTACTGTGTCCAACAATGGTGGCCCTAGTGTGGTCAATAATGATGGTTTCCCATTTTTCAGAAATAGTGGTCCACATACTCCAGTTTTTTTACCTCCCACTACTTCTCCAGCTGGTAATACACATCCTCCAACACATAAGAAGTGAAGATGGAGACCAGGCACAGTTGCGCTATGTGAGATAAGGAAATTCCAAAAGAGTGCCAACTTGATTATTTCTAAGGCACCATTCTCTAGGTTGGTGCGAGAAATACTCCAAGATCTGCAGTTAGGGCATCATCACAAGTTATTTTCAAGGAACGAGGCAAGGAATGTGGGGCGATGGTCAAGCCAAACCTTGCTTTCTATCCAAGAAATAGTTGAAAGTTACTTGATTGATCTAATGAGTGATTGTCAACTTCTAGCCATTCATGCATGACATATCACTATTAAGCCCATAGATATGGTTCTCGTTCGTAGGATCTGCAACAACAATGATGCATTTAATCTTAATGTCAACAATATGCTTTGATGGAGGCTCCTGGCTAGGGCCCTGAATCTGGAGCCCTGAATTAGGGGATTCAAGGCCCCAAATGCTAGCCTCTGAACATGTGTCCCAAAGACCTCTAATGAGGCCAATTTTTTTTTGGGTAGTTGATGTACCCTAGAGGAGTCCGTAGGCAAAATTTCACATCGATCCAATCATTGGCCATATTTTTCCAAAGCCTGAACACATTAATTCACGTTTAAGGGTTTTTTAAAAGTTTTGCTATAAGTTTAAAGTTTCACCTCCTTTTACACATTTCACTTTTGAGTTTAGAGTTTTCTCTCTTAGAAGACATGACACTCATGAAGCAAGTGGCCCAGAGACACCCCCCTAGAAATCCTATGCAGAGGCCACCTCCTCTAGCTCCACCACCACCACCAATACACCAGCATCACAAGCATCGATGGAAGCTACGCACAGTGGCTCTTCGTGTGATCTGCCATTACTAGAAGACCACTCACCTCCTGATACCAAAGGTTCCATTCCAGAAGCTAGTATGTGAGATTATGGACAACATACTCATTAAGAACAACAGGAGGCACTTTCCAGATGGAATACTCTTGCAACTACCCAATCATTGGACTGCCCAAGCTCTCCTTGCAATACATGAAGTTGCCAAAGCTTACGTCATCGACTTGTTCGGAGACTCGATGTATGCAGTAGTACATGCAAGGAGAGTCACCGTCATCGATAGGGATTTGTGGATAGTGAGGTTCTTGCAGCGATGGAAGGATAGTCCCTGCGGAGATCAACAACGATAGGGGTGTAATACCAAAACGTATACGGAATGTAGCTTTAAAGAGATTTTGTAAAACCCTGGCTGTAATGGATCCTATGTAAAATGTTATGAATATGAATACAATTTTTTTGGCGTGTCTTATTTTTGTTTATTCACTTGTTATTTTTTTAATTTATGTATTTGAGTTATCATTATATGCTTTCGAACGAATACATGTTGTACAGAAACTCGATAAAGAACTATGTATTAAATTTAGAGTATGAATTGTGTTGCGTATAAATTCGATAAATAAATGTAACATTCAAGTAAAAAACAATAATAAACAACGCATATGACAACTATATTAAAAGCAAATCCAACAAATATCAATTTTCATTACTTCAAGAGAAGATTACAAATTACATTACATTGGTGATGAGATATCATTTTGCACTAAGTACATCTACTCTCTCCTAGGCTTCTTTGAGCTAGACTCCCCATGGTTCTTGATCATAGGCAGTAGCACATTTTTCCCTAGTAGTTCCTGCCTAATGACATTGGGGTCTTCAACACTAGCAACCATGCCACGGGCCACCATGGAAAAAAGTGGCCCAGACCTAGTACTAGAGAATAAGTAGAGGAGCTTTGAACGTCGAAGCAACACTACTTTATCCAAGCCAGAGCTGGTTGGGATGCTCTTGAAGGGCCTAGCCTTCGTTAGTACCCTCAAATTCAAGAAGTTCTCAGCAAAAGTGGGAGAGCATGTCTTATGAAATACAATAATGTTGCTCGCAAGCTAGCTGATACTCTCCTTCAATGCCGAGTCCTGCACCCTTCCTTGGCTACCATATCATCCACCCTGTCTAGATGAAAATACATCTATATAGACAATGCCCTGTATCACACAAGTTTAGTGTCAGACTCCATACTCGCTATGCATGGAGTGTGCTAAAGAAATATACATCTCATTTGTAGATTTAGGCCCCCAGACACGAGCCTCTAGCTAGGGCAGCTCTCGGGGCTCGATCCCGGAAAAATTTTATGTGCACACTCTCGATGCCTAGAGACCCTACATACTGGTAAATTTTTACCCGAATTTGATAACATTAATCTAATAACATTACCTTCTCGGCATCATCTATCTTTTGTTGTAATGGAGCATCCAGGTCTGCTCTTGCAACTGGGCCACCCTCGTCTTTCTCTTGGGAAGGTACTGCATAGTCGGGTCGAGGTCCAAAAATGCTTTGTTGCAACTGCTCAAACTTCTCATCTGAGATCTCATATTGTGGCACCACATTCTCAATCTGCTCTTGCATGCTCACAATGGCAGAGATATCATCGACACTCATGCCATCATATTAAGCAATCTCATCAACATGTGCTGATGCATCTTGTATATCAAAATCTATAAAATCACGAAGTGCATCACGCACCATGATACAATATAGCTCTTCTTCCCTTAGCTCCAAAATTTCTAGTACATCCTGCATAAGTAAATATTCCACCCCCTTAATGATAGCATGGAGAGAAGCGAGGGGTGGCTCTTCTTCCCTTAGCTCCAAAATTTCTAGTACATCCTGCATAAATAAATATTCCACCCCCTTAATGATAGCATGGAGAGAAGTGAGGGGTGGCTCATTGTTTGTCGACGTCTCAACAAGGCAAGGAGGTGGGTGCACAATGGCTAAGCTTTGTGCTACCTCTACTCTTGGATGAAGTGTAATCTCCTCAAGCTCCCTCTCAAAATACTCTAGCTGTGGCTGAGAGGGTGTGTCAATGTCTCTCTCACTGTCCTCTTGCACCTCAATGCACAAAATATATATGGCAAATGTTGCAACGCGCTCGATGAGATCCATCGTGGTGTGGTCCTGGGATGAGGTGGGCACTACTCTAGCGCGGAGATGCTACTTTACATGTACGAGGGCTCGATTTATTACCTTTGCATGGCTTAATCATGCACGTAAACTAAATAAGAAATCTATGGGGACCCATCTGAGAGCAAAGTCTGGAATAGAGCAGGTCATCAGAGGGTTTGCTGCATCACAAAACGATGCCAATACACTAGAGCTAGGGTCTACGACGGAAAGCAAGCTCTCTAGACTCAAGATTACGCAAAACCTAGGGTATATATGGTCTCCTATGTTTGCATAGCATGTGGAGCTAATCCATGTGGTGAAGGCGGGAGTGGTAGCCATGGCACACAAAGAAAGAAGGAAGGAGAGAACAAGTGCAGGAAAGTAGAGAATGAAAGTTAAAATGAGTTTGGAGTTATAGCTTTTATATATCTAGGGTTTTAAATAAAGGTTATTTTTAAACCCTAAAGTTTCAAATTAAAACTCTTACCTTAGTTTCTTTATTTCAATACTTTAAAGTAATTTTTAAAATTACTCATACAAACAAATGCTTTGTTTTACATTATCATATCCTCGAATATACTTGGATCCTCGAGTATATTCAAGTCCAACTACATAAAATATAGAAAATTTTTAAGAAAAGAAATCTAAAAGACCTTCAAAATCTCTTGGATCCAATTTAATATTTAATTTTAAGAAATAAGTAGAAGAGATGAGCTACAATATATCATTATGTAAAGACAATATTGCGTAGATTATAGAACTCCAACCTGCAATTTAATTATGATTTTAACCAACATGATTGACCAATTACAGTATGCATTATCGCACGGTTGGATCATAGTAAACTAAGATTATCTAAATTGAAAGTACTTAGAAGTTTTAATAAAGTTTATATTCGTTCTTTATTTTAAAAAAATTACAAGGATTCCACTATCTCAAGGATATGTGGAGAAGCACATTGTTCACATATCATGGATTGCTCACTATGAATCCTAACTTGTCTATTATCTAACTTGAAATAGAAGTTGCAGAGGGGCTCATTGGACATTAATTGGATTTCTTGTCTTAGAAAAGAAATGGGCCAATGGCTCTCTATACTGACCACAAAAGGATTATGACCATTCCACAAGATAACCACATCTATGAGAGCTGTATGTGTCTCATCTTAGGTATCTTGATCCAAGCTGATCCACTCCTCTCGCAAAAGTCACCATCTTCTATATGGAAAGCGAATGCACATATTTTTTCTAATGACGAAATATTTGTAATTAAAAAATAATAATGGTAAGTAAATGCAAATAACACAATAATTCATCCAAGCAAGACCTATGTCAATTAAATCAAGACATTCAAAGTGGTAAAAAAGATTTACATGAATGTGAGATTAGATTGGTTGACCCTACACTTAATTGTCTCTATTTTCTTCAGAACATCACATGAACCAAACAAATGTGCAAACAATGAGAATGGAATAAACCAACTAAGATGCACATCTTTCGAGCATGTGGTGGGTTTCATAGCACTATTGATGTCCGATTTTATCTTAGACTTACATGCTCCTGACAACTCCAAGCTACCAATCAACCATTCACCACTAGATAGTGGCAGCAATGGGACATGTTGCAATCTCTAGCTTTCTACTACATAAAATGAATTATAAAAAAATATATTTTGAGTTGCAAGTTGAATTGCACAGTTATTATCATAGATCAAAGAATCTATGTCTTCATGCCAAACATGTATCTTGCCGCTCAAACATTTCACAATGAAATGAAATTTAAATCAATTTTTTTAAAAACATTGTACATGTAATTCTTTTCACAAAGAAGCCCAGAGATATTGAACAAGAAGTTGACTTATAACAAGACCATTGTTCCTTCACTAACAAATTCCTAGAGTACGAAAACAAAAGAAATTTCGGGTCAAAGCATACATATAACTTACACAGGATTTGTCCAAATGAATTGAAACTTAACCATGGAGCAACATAAAAAAGTGACAATATACCTATGGCTCTCTTTGCAAAGAAGTCCAAATATGTTAAAGAAGTTGAGTTTTTAAAAAATCATTGTTCTCCACCCTCAAAGACTCTTGGAGTAAAAAAACAAAGGAAAACTCAGTATGCATATAGCTTGCATACATTTTGTCCAAACGAGATAAAATTTAACTATGGAGTAGTAAAAAAACAAGATAACATACCTGTAACTTTGTTTACAAAGAAACCATAAGATGTTGAAGAAGAAGTTGAGTGTTCAAAAGATCGTTGTTATTGACTGTAAGAGACTCCTAGAGTACCAAAACAAAAGAAATTACATGTCAGAGAATGCATATAACTTGCACAGGTTTTGTCCAAACGAGATAAAACTTTACTATAAAACATCTATGGAAGAGAATAATATACATGTATTCTCCACATTTCCCCTTATTTTATTGTTGAGGGAAGATTTAGGGCAAGATATAACTAGAAGATTTATGTTACATGAATCTGGAATCCTAGCTCTCTCATTGGTTAGCCCTATATTTGTTTATTCACTCCTTAAGGGGCAAAAAAGAGAGTCCATATTTCTCCTAATGCAAATCTGGCTGTCATTATGGCATAGCCTATTGCTTCTCCTGCAAGAACACCATATTTTTCATCTTTAGGTTTTTCTCTACCCATCTTTAATGGGTTAGTGAAGGAGGATGTAGAGCTTCACATCACAATGAGTTCCAAAAACTCATATTTAATTATCAAATTCAGGATGAGGGATATCTAATGATGTTCTTTAATATGATCCTAAAAGAGAGGGTTGCAATGTGATATCATGGCTTAGAAGCTGATATCATAATCGCAATCGATCTATTTTCTATAGGCTTTCAAAGGGAATTTGGTATTGAGAGAGATGGAAAATATTGGCTACATGTGCTAAATGTGACATGTCAAGAGCCCCATGAAAATGCTTAAGCATATGCTAAGAAGATGAAAGAGGTATTTCGCAAGTTGCCAACCTCTATCCCTATCCCATACACTGTCCAACTACAATATTTCTTGCATGGATTGGACTTCAACATCCAAGTGCAGTTGAGTAGTGTCCCTCTAGCGGATATAAATACTACTATAACCCAAGCGTAGAGGAAGTAGAGTCCCTCTTAGAAGTGGCCTATGCATCAAGGAAAATCTAAATTCAAGTCTTAATCTTGGAAATAATTTGGGATTGGTTAGTGGAGATCAAGGTGCGATTAGTACCCCTATGACCAACCCGAATGGTAAAGGAAGCATGATGCAAAATGTGCCGTTATTGCCAACTCCTCCAAATATCATTTAGCCAATAGCTAGCCAAAGAGTTGTTTGTAAGGAGTTTAAGAAAATCTTGTGAATGGGTTATGTTGTAGAACCTTTGTTGAGCAGATCGGATGTGAGACTTGTGCATAGTGAGCAAAAGAATCTCTCCCTTACTCTCCTTTTTTATAAAAATTGAAATGTCGACTCATAAAACTCAAAATAGAATTTAAAAAGACTAAAGAAAAATTGAGTGACACACTATTGGGAGTAATTTTTCCCCGTACATGGAGCAGGCATCTCCTCCATGCCTTATTTATAATATTAAAATGAATATTGCTTTGCCCAAAGATAGACCCTTTACAATCACTCTTTTCATAGAAGAGTTTGAGTTAATTGAATAGATGGTTACATTCACTTGCACAACTTACAAAACTGATGAGAGCCTGAGAGCTAGATTTTAGGAGCCGCTTCTTAGCCGTGCTTGAAGCATTTGAGGCCGTTTTTGGAGCAGAAAGTGTTCAGGAAGTACCAAAGACCAAAATTTTCATGAAAAATCAACCGGTGGCAAATGACCAAAGCTTGAGTTTTCTTAGATGTATTTTGATATCAGGAATCCAATGCAAGTCTCGATTTGTCAATCGGAGTTCGTTTGACCCCCCATTCAACCCCCACAAGGTTTGGCATTATAAAGCAGCTATTGGATTTGGGAGTCGAAAAGTGTGTGACGGAGGCCAAGTTGATGGGTTTTGATGTTGGAAGTCACCTATTGAGACGAGATCTCCAATCCAAGTCCATTCGCCCATTCAAAATTGAAATATCCACTTGGGGATAGTGTGAGTATGCTAGAGATGAAACGGTTATTTTAAAAGTTATTAACCTTAGGCTTAATAAGAGCCCAAAAGAAAAGAAAGGAAGATTGGAGCAAAAATAAAAAGTGAGCAAAACAACATGATTAAGTGTTGCCTCACCAGAGCTTGGTAGGTTCTTGGGTACCGACATAGGACCTGAGATAGATGCCCTATTCTCCTTGGGCCACTCTACACTCAGTTCCCTCCTTTTTACACGCGTGAGTATGGAAACTTTGAATGGAAAATGTGTTATAAGAAGAACATGATGATGAGGCTATAGGAGTCACCGCCTTTGGTATAGGAGGTCCTAGTCCAGTTGTCCTAAGTTAAGTAGGTAGTTCAGACCACCACTAGGATGACTTCCTTATTAGGCTTTTTAGCCAGTTCATGTTAGAGCAGTTGGTTGGGGACGCTCTCAATTTTTATCAGATTATGTCGTGCCTATCCCTCGTGGATTTCATGCCTTGGTTTTGTCAGGGCGTAGGGTGAGAACTGTGCTGTGTTTTGTTGTGTATTTTTCTTGTATCAACTTGATGCTCTTTATGGTTATGTTTGTGCAGATCAGTTCGTGGGATTCAAGGGGTTGAGTCATCCTATCCTATGGTTGCCAATGAGAGCTAGATTTAAGGACCTGCTTCTGAGAGCTAGATTCAAGGGGTTGAGTCATCCTATCCTATGGTTGCCTAGGAAGAGCCAAAGACCAAATTTTTTATGAAAAATCAATCGGTGGTGAATGGACGAAGCTCGAGTTTTCCTAGATGCATTTTGATATCAAGAACCCAATGCAAGTCTCGATTCGTCAATCGGAGGTCATTTGACCTCCCATTTAATCCCCACAAGGTTTGGCATTATAAAGCAGCTACTAGATTCGGGAGCCGGTGTGCGACAGAGGCCAAGTTGCTGGATTTTGATGCTGTCAAAGTCACTTATTGAGACGGATCTCCAATACGAGTCCATTTTTCCATTCGAAACTGAAATATCCACTTGGGGGGACATTGTGAACATATTAGAGATGAATCAGTTATTTTAAAAATTATTAACCTTAGGATTAATAAGAAGCCCAAAACTAATAAAAAACTGACGAATAGGGGAGGGGAGGCACAATTGTTTTTTTGTCCCCTCAAAATATGCTCTATGCCACTTGATTCCTCAACATTCTAGAGAGAGAGAGAGAGAGAGAGAGAGAGAGAGAGAGAGAGAGAGAGAGAGAGAGAGAGAGAGAGAGAGAGAGATTTTGGATCTAGACAGAGAGAGGAAGGAGATGGCTATGATTTTGCTGCTTTTTATGGAGAAATAGAAAATCTAATTTTCTAGTATTTCTCTCTCCTCTCTCCTCTCTCCTCTCTCCCCTTTGCAGTTGTTCGTATGCATCAATTTAAGAGACAAGGAGGAGGGTTATGATGAAGAATCCGAAGGAAATGATGATGCTAGAGCAACGGAGGACATAGATAGGGTTGAGAGACTGGATCAGCGGTAAAGAAAAAGCGTCAACAGCCTCCCATCTATGAGATACGAGCCTCAAAATCGTGATATCTATGCGTAAGTGAGTGGTTCTTTTGTTTTATGGAAAATGGTTAAAGTGCTTGATTTTGTTAGCTCTTGATTTCCCATGTTGCATTCTCTTTGAAATGTAAAAGAAAAGCTAGAAAATATGATGATATAATAATTTCTCGCAAGAAATGCAAAACCCGTAAGTTGAGATTTTTATGGAAATAATGAAATTTGGGGTCTTTGTTGAGTGTTTTGGGATCATATGGGACCCAAATGGATATGAAAATGATATCGAGTGTCCTTGATCAGTGAGAACTCATAATTTTGAGATAATACATTTTATTAAGAAAAATGGAAAAAAAGAAAAAATAAAGAAAGTTTTAGTTTTTCCTCCAAAAAAGTAGAAAAAAAATATTTTAAATGTTTGTGAGCATATAGCAAAGCCGGAACATGAGGATTAACCCTTGTTTCTATGTTATAGTATGTTTTTATCGATTTTTTCATGAAAAACGACATAAAAATGAACCCTACACCTACCCAACGAAAGCAAAACCTAAACGGTAGGAGGAAGAGGGTTTCTCGAGAGTGGTTAGTTGCTAAAAATGATTCAAATTCTGATTTATTTGACTATGCGCAACATATAGTACAGATTATCGTTTGAATTAAGGAGACTAGTAGCACGAAGAAATTTGGTACTAGTCTTTAGCAATGCTGCACGTACGATTAGCTTGAAAAGCATTAAAGGGCTGTTTTTGCACTTCACCTAGCTGGTTTCAAATGATAAAATGCTTAAGCACAATGGTCATTCACACTTGCATTGAGCATAACATGGTATCAAACCTGGACGCATTGCAATTGTTTGCCAAATGTTGTTCCACGTGGAGTGTGAAAGAAAACCCGAGCTATAAGGTAGTTGAATGTTTTCTTGGGGCAAGCTTGGTAAGGAAATATCAAATCTTTTAGATAGTTCAAAATATATAGGAGTGGAGACTGTTCATATGTGCTTTATGTTAGAGCAGCACATCGAGGAGCCAATCCTCTCCGTGTAGGAGAGCTAAAGTGGGGCCACGACATTCAACCTAAGGGGTTGCCTCCTATGTTTATGTTACGTGGTATATTATACCAAGATGTGTGGGATCTCCCTTTGAGGAGTAAGGAAGGAAAATCGTTGGACTACGTTCCATTACAAACACAATATCTATAGTAGCAATTAGGGCAGTGTGCCCTTAGAAGCACCTAGCTGTGAGGCTATGTGGGGTTGTCTTGTGAGAGTTATAGAGGCCCAGATAGTGCCTTTGTAGAGGCCAGGCTAGTGCCTATAGCCAGTGTCGGGCCCGTTTTAGGTCCCGACAGAGCCTTAAAATATTTCTAAAATATATTCAATATATCTTCTAAAAATCTCAAGTATTAAATATTTCTAGAATATCTTCAGTATATCTTCTAAAAATCTCAAATATTAAATATTTACAAACAGGATGTACACATGCCTTAGAATAAACAGTGGTGCATCTATTTAAATAATTTAATGAAGAAGTCTTTGAAAAAAATTATGTATGTCATGTATATCCAATTCATCTTTATCTATACATCAAGTGCTATTAATAATTTAAAAATTATGTCAAAAAAATTAATTGGATAAATGTAACTAGTCATAATAAATCAAATAATCATTGAAATTTCATTAAATAATCAAATCACATAGACGTTAGCACTGGAGATTTGAAGATTGTGACATCACACACGTATTGCTTCACCCACATTCACACTTGCAAGCCTCATGCCCAAAAACGATAGGCATCCCCATCGACCTTCCATCCAAGATAAAAAATAATTTGCGCTTAGAAATGTACTCCACACTAATGGAGAACCATTCAAGGCACTCATCTTGTCAATGTGCACACAAGGGAGAACCATTGAAGGCACTCATTCCCTCATGTAGGTGCCATTTGGCAACATATCCTCAGGATGGGATAGTAATGGTCCTCAATTGCTACTAGTTGGATGTGGAGTCAATAAATATAGTGAGTGATGTGAAGTACGTGTAGTCATCCATTGAGATTCCTCAATAAGATGGTTGTGAAATTTGATAAGATAACAAGGATAATTATTGTCAGTATTGGTGGTCATATAATTAGTATATCGATTAGAGACTCAAGAATTAAAAGTTCATGATCATCTTCAAGTAATGGTGGAGAATCGTACATGGGAGGGATGGATAGGTAATAAACCTTGGAAGGGACGAAGAAGACTAATATGAAAGGTATCATGAATTTTCCAATGAGAGGGCAAGTCCAATTTAAAAGCATTAGCATTGATACAATGAAGAAGTTTGAATGGTCCATATAATCTAGGTGCAAGTTTAACATTAGAATTCTTCTAAACACTATTCAATCTACATTTCTCAATGCGCAACCAAACATAATCACCTTCTTTACAACACATAGCTTGGCGTTTCTTACTAGCTTATTGAACAACATAGGATTGCTAGACCCTAGCAATCAATTGTTTAACTTGCTCAAAAATAGTGGAATGAGTATGGATCCAATCATTAGTAGAAGGCACTTTTGGCTTAAATGAAATATTGATGTTGTCATTTTATGACCATAGATAATTTCAAAAGGTGTTTTGCTGGCGGAAAAGTGAGGGGTGTTATTATAAGAAAATGATAAAAGATGCAAATATTGATCCCATGTGCTAGATGAAGAGATAGTATAGGCTTGAATCAAATCAAGAATAGTGCTATCAATAGCTCTAGTTTTGCCATTAGTTCTAGGATGATGAAAGGTTGAACTAAAATCAAATTTAGTACCAAGGTTAGAGAATAAAGTTATCCAAAAGTTATTGCAAAATGGGGATTAGGATCAAATACAATAATACGTGGCAAACCATGATGTACAAATATACGCTTAAGAAAAAGATTAGGAGCTTGTAAAGCAGTTAAAATTTTCTCACATGGAATAAAATATGCTTGCTTACTAAATCTATCGATAATAATCTAAAGCATATTATTTTGCAAAGCAGATAGTGGCAAACTAATAATAAAATCCATTGAGATTTGTTCCCAAGGTGAGTTAGGAACAGATAAAGGCATTAACAAACCATAGTACTTACCATGGTGTCCTTTAATTTGTTGACAAATTAGACATTCAAAAACAAAGACAGAAATATCTTGATTCATGTGAGGCCAATAAAGATCTTTTTGCAAATTACGAAGAGTAGAAATGATACCATGATGATCCATATAAGGTGAATCATTAACTTCTTAGAGAGCAAAATTATGAGTTTGGGTTAGCAAAAATGTGATTTTGCTTTAGTAAACTAAAAACTAAAGATAAATAATGTTCATGTTCTCTTTAAGTTTTTCTAAACACAAGGATATCATCAAAATTGACAATAACACAATGTTGAAAATTTAGAAAGATTCAACTCATGATCCTACTAAAAGTGGCATGTGCATTTGTAAGACCAAGGGCATTACTAGAAACTCGTAATGGCCAAATTGGGTCCTAAAAGTAGTTCTATAAATGTCAAAGATAGCCATGTGTATTGTGATGTGTCCATGTGTGCATCACTAGTATGTGGTGTGTAGGTGAAGTGCATGTATGCCTAATGAGAATATGTGTATATATGGTGGTGTCTCTCTTATGTGGATGGTACATCATGCACTATACATGCACCTTTTTCCTCCCTCCCTTTGACTTTTCCCTTCTTAACAAGGTGGGTGTCTAAGGGTGATTTGAAAGGAAAAGGGTGAGGGGTGATTTGATAGGATAGGGGTGATGAGTGTGTGTCTCGTGTATGTCAGTGTGTGTATGTATGTGTGTCTCTAGCTAGTGTATCCTATAGGGATGTGTGAAGTGTAACCTGCGTAGTGCCTATGGTTGTGTGGATGTGAAATACCTCTAGTATGAGGGTCTGTGTGTGTGTGTGTGGGAATTGTGTGCATATGAGTGGAGCTTTTAGTGAGTGTATGTGATGTGCACATGGAGTGTGTGTGTGTGTGTGTGCGCCTATTGTGTGGGGTGGATGCGAGTGGATGAGTGCATGCTGATAGGCGTATGCCTTAGTATGCATGGGAGGTGTGGGTGAGTTAATGTAAGTGCAAGTGGGGTAGTGTATAAGGTGTGTGGTATTTGCCTTATGTATTTGTAGATATCGATGTGCATGTAGGGTAATGTGCGTGTTGATGGTAGTAGTAATGTTTGGTGGCAGTGGTGGTATGGGATGTGAAGGAGAAAGTGATAGTGAAACCTCGAGAAGTAAAGGGGGACCAAGCTGACATGGCAACAACACGAGAGGTAGGAGAGCTATGATGGTGGAGAAAGAGATAGAGGAGGCAAGGGCAAAAGGAGAGTAGGAACAATGGAAGTAGACCATACAACGATGCTATGCAACAAGAAGGACAAAGTGGCTATGTGTGCCAGGTAGGAGTGGTTTGCATAGGGGTAGAAGGGAGGGGAGAAGACATGGCAAGAGTGGAAGCTTTGGTGAGTAGTGCAATGGGTAGATACGCATGGTTGATTGAAACATGGGTACTCGAAAATGGCCCTAGTGGTAAGTTTTTACTCTCCATATTATCCACTGAGTTTTCAAATCTCTTGATGTGTGGGAAAGATGGGTAGGATTAAGTCAAAAACAAAAACTTGGCCTTAGAGTTTCATATCATATTTATCTCAATTAAGCATCTACTAGATGAAATGTCATCTTTGACATTGGCACTTCGTAGCATACATGTGGACCACCCCCTCATCAACATTGCCTAGCTTCCTGAGGCCATCCTCAAAGGGGTCCTTCTCAGCATCCCCACAAGAAATGTAGATGGAGTCTAGGTATAAAAATTTTGAAAGAAATTAGGAAGTAACAATTCTCTTTTGATTTTATCATTCCAAAGGCTAGCTTTTAGACACTTGTCCCTAAGATTGTATAAGACCTCTACTAAACAGAATGTTGGAGGTGGCTTCTACCACGTCAAGATTAGGATAGACTTGATCTCTTCACAAAAGAATGTTATCTTCATACTTTGTAGGGAGCTAAAGAGGCTTCTTTAATAAGAATTAATATTATGCATTGCGTGCAATAAACTAAGATAGTAAAAGAAATATATACTTAGTGTGAACAAAATGTATTACTTTAAAGAGAAAGAGTGTGTGTATATGTGTAGTATGAATGAGTCTCCAAGTCTAAGCGCTATATTTTAGGGTTTCATTGTTTATCTTATCCACTAAGTTATTTAATCTTTTAATGTTGAAAAAAGATGGGTAGTGTATCGTGCCCGCCTATCAGCTATCCATGCATGTTTTTAGCGGTCCATCGAGAGATGAGTCTAAGCGACATTGCCCGACACTCCCATGGAATGACACAGGGTTTGTCACGCAGGGTTTCTCGAGTCTGCCTTGCAACGGAACGTTTGCGGCCAAACGCACTAGGATGGACCTAAAATCTAGGTTCCGAGGGGTCAAGGTCTCCTAATAGCATTCTAGCATCGGGTCTTGGACATCCTACTTTATACAGAGATACCCATGCCGCACTTGGTTTTAAGAAAATGGGAAATGAGATGGATGCACCACTCAACCTCTCTGCCCATAGGGCGTAGTCCCATTGTGGTCCCCTAAAATGGCATGAATCGGGATTCTAACCTAACAATACCCAAAGGTCCGCGATCGTTGGAAAAACCTTGTGAGAAGCCTCACACTTCTCTCAGATCACCCTACCGTAGGACAGACTCGTCGGGATTCTGCCCACCCGCTTTCCTTGATAGCTTTAGTTTTCTAATTAGGTCCTACCACAATTATGTGTGACATTTAAAATCAACTTCATTAATTAAGCCTTATAGGGAACAAGGTTCGTTCATGTAAGTTATGGCACTGACACGAGAATAGTTTAGATAGGTTCCTTGGAAGTAAACTTTATATTAACATCTTAATTGAGATACAAGTCTTGTCCAAAAAGGATGATTTTCACAATCCGTGAGGATGCGTCTTATTTCCTCCAAGTTTCCACCCTTGCACTAGTAACAGGGCCTTGAGAAACCATCTCAAGTCACGTAGGTCATTTGAGTAGGACCTGGAGGCCGAAAATTACTGCCAGAGCCCCCCCAACATCCAACCATCCTCCTACATTCAAACTAACCCACAGACAGACCTCTCGTAGCGGGTTTGGTCTACGTTCCTATCACGGTTATTTAGAACCCCCTTGGATAGGGTTGGCAGCTAGCTGGGGGTGGTTTGGCGTGCCCTCCATGAATTCAACCTAATTCATTATTCTAATTTCTTTTGTGAGTTTAGGGTCATGCAGTCCTTTCACGGATGGTGTTACTAAATTTACAAGCACAAAAAATAGTGAAGATGAGTGCTCATGACATCTGCTAAGGTGGAGTTTCCATCTTTGAGCACTCAGCGTTCATCCTTCTTGGGTCTTTTTTGCCTTGGGGACAATTGCCATGACCTTTTGAGGGATAAAGAATACTCTTGTTCTGACCTTATTCCTATGTGATAGGAGCAAACAATTACGCTATTGGATTTGTATCTATTAGTCTTTGGATGGTAGCTACCCTAATTTTCTAGCCTTTACTCCAGGGTTCTTGTCTTGGGGATACAACACTCAAGTTTTCTTGCATTAACATCGAGTTGTATCATGGTTAAAGGTGATATCTCCAAGGGTGTTTTGGATTTATCACAACCATTTGTAGGATATAGACCAATAAGTGGTTTACTTGTCTCCAGGTCAACCTATGTTTGTAACAATAGCTTGACTCATTTACAATTAAACCCTGAATGAGTCGAATTAAACCCTAGGCTTACGTATCATTTATCGGACCACCTCAAATAATTAAGTTTAGCAATTCATATGCGCATCTTATATCTAACTCTTAAGATGAATCCCCTAACATGTAGTGCAACTTAAACTGTCCATGATGCCACGCAAATCTAGATGCGAGTCTTTCCTAAGTTGATGATGCACTATGGCTCTTCTATTCTTGGGAATTCATTTTAATGCACTTATGCAAATCATAAATGGTGACTTGTATTTTTATTTGTGCGAGGAACATGAAATCATCATGCCTAATGCAAATGCGAGCGACTTCTCTTTAAAGGTTTATAAGAGTCTAATACTCGACTTAGGATTGCAACAACCCATAGATACTTAACCGTTTCATGGCAACTCATGATCATCGTGGAATTAAGACTTAATTCAACTCTTTACACCTATCTTTCCAATTATCCAAATTTTGTGATGCAAAAGTATGATTTCTTGCTAATGATGACTATGCTTTACCAACCTGTTCATAGGTCTTGATATCATAATGGTACCTAGTTCTAGAGTGTCAAATTAACATTTATACCTGATAATCCATTGTTTAGTTTCTTTTATCACTCAAGCATGCCAGTGCTAGTGCATAAATCTAATGCTCTACGAACACAATCAATAAAGTCCTTGATTTCAATGTACACCAATGCGTAGTCTTTTGTACAAATTGTTTGTTATATAACATGCCAGAGTGCAATAAATCACAATTCCCAACATGAATTTATAGTACAACCTAGTTGGTGGTTAGCTATCTTAGATTTTTGCATGAATACTCCTCCCTACCTAATGTAGTCGATCTACTTTTTTAAAAGATTCCTACTAGAGTAAGATTTATGGAATGCACATGGTTACCAAGTGTCGCGGTTCCTTGACCTGTAGCTCCATCCGTTGATGCAGGGTTCATGCTCGATTGGACCTTACTTCGCTTGGGAGGCATCGTATAGTTTGGCCTTTCCTTCATGGATATGCACACATGCTACAAAGGAGTTGACTCCTCACGGGGGAACTGGCTGTGGGAACCCTCTCATAGAGGGGGTGTAGAGGAAGCTTGAAAGATTCTAAGGAGATTCTCCCTCTCTCTCTCCCTCTCTCTCTTTCTTTGTTCCTTAATGCCTCTCTCTTTCCCTCTCCTCTCTCTCTCTATCTCATTCAATCGAACAACAAGGGGAGAGGAAATGAGGTGTCCCTCTCTCACCTAGGGTGGGGATTTTATAGCATTGTTGGGGGGGAGGGGAAATTAGCATGGCATGGAGCCCCCCCCTATCTCTTTCTAGGTGGCTAGGTGGGCCACCGCCATGCAGACTTTGGTTGACGGAGAGAGAAGGTTTAGTGGTGTGCCATTGTCTAGATCAGTGCCCTTGTCATCATTGCCATATTTGCAGCTCTATCATTGCGCTCGATGTCTCACTACAGCTCCCCCTCCGTCCGCCAACTGGCAGCGTGGGCAGGAGGGAGTGTTATTTTTATAAAAATAATTTTAAATATTAGGAGGGGGGCCTTATGGCGACATGTTACATCCTTCCCCCCTTAAGGAATCAAGATGTCCTCATCTCAAAAGGAATTGGGGGTGTTATTGGTTGAGAGTATTCTCATCAATCTGTGTGGCGTCCTCTTCTAGATAGTCCTTCCACTAGATGAGGTACTCTTTGAGGGTTCTACTCCTCAAGATCTTTTCCCGAATGTCTAAGATTGTATCTAGCCAGAGCTCAAGGACTTCTTGGCTTGGCATTACAACTTGTTGATCATTGAGTACATGGCTAGGATTGGATACATATTTCTTTAGTAGGCTAACATGAAATACATTGTGAACCTTTACATTCTCAGGGAGTTGGAGTTTGTAGGCATTGGGTCCTAGGCACTTGAGGATCCTGTAGGGTCCGCAATACCTTGGGCTCAATTTCTTAAATTCTCGCAATGATAACGAGCTCTCCTTGGGTCATACATGAATAAAAACCATATCTCCCTCTTTCAAGAGTCGCTCTTGTCTATTTAGATATGCATAGGCTTTTTGCCTATCCTTGGCGGCTCTAATGTCTTATTTGATGGCCTTGACCTGCTCATCGATTTCCTCAAGCATTTTCTTGGAAGCTCCTACCCTTAAGGTAGGATCTAAAAACCTCAATGGATTACGGAAATCATGCCCATACAATGCTTGAAAAGATGTCATTTGAATGCTTTGTTGGTAGGAAGAATTATAGATGAACTCTACCAATGGTAGATATTGGATCCATTTCCTTGGTTTGCGACAACAATATGCTCTAAGAATATCTTCAATGAGTTTGTTGACCTTCTCTATTTGGCCATGAGTTTGAGGGTGATGAGCTGTACTGAAACAGAGTTGAGTCCCAATGGCCCCAAATATCCCTCTCTAAAAGTGAGATGTGAAGAGGGAGTCATGGTCACTAACGATCCTTCTAGGAAATCCATTGAGTCTAAATATCTCCTTGATGAATAATCTGGAAATATCTGAAGCTTTATAGTTTCTCTTGGCTAGAACGAGGTGTGCAACCTTGGTGAGCATGTCTATATATCCATAATTGAATTATAGCCTCCTTGCACTAAACATAACCCAACAACAAAGTCCATGCTGATAAAATTCCCACTTCATTTGGGGAATGTCAAGAGGTTGCATCTTCCCAAGCATCTTGACATGTTCTACCTTAATGCACTGGCAAGACAAACATTTTTTGACATATTTGAGTGCATCTCCCTTAAGCCTTTCCCAATGAAATCTCTTCCTGACCGTCTTGAGAGTTTTGACGTATCTGGGATGGCCTGAAAAGGGGAAGTCATGTGCTTCCCAAAGTATTCTCTATTTGAGTTTCTTGCTTGAGGGTATGCATAATCTTGTCATGAAATAGACAAGTCCCTCATTGACAAAGAAATATTGATACTTGACCTTAAGTCTAGGGTTTTGGTCCATTTCCAAAATCTCCTTCATCATCTTCAGATATTTTGGGTCATGTCCAGCTTCTTCTTTAGCTAGTTCAAGGATAGTGTTGCTAGGTATTGACACCATAGTTACTAATGATTCCACTATTGAGGGTTTCTCCATGATAAGAGAGTTGAGAAATGCCTTGCAACTTAAGGCATCAGCCACCACATTCTCTTTACCGGGTCGATACCTAATCTCAAATTCATATTCTTACAGAACCTCAATTCAAGGGCGTTGCCTCATATTAAGGTCAGTTTGTGTGAAGATGCATTTGAGGCTCTTATGGTCTGTGACCAAAAAGAACTTGTTGCCAAGAAAGTAATGCTGCCAAAGTTTTGTTGAGATATCGAGCTCCACTCGTGATATGCCAGGGTGACCGTTGTGCATTTATGTCACCGACTTGTCAGTTGCAGATGCGGTTGGTACACCGCCCATGAATAATAGCTAGATGATAGCTATCCTTATCTACTCTAGTTCGTGGCTTAGTTAGTATGCCACCTTAGTTAGTTGAGTTTGGTTTGAGATCCATATATAGGGTTCTTCTATTTCTATGTACTTGAGTTCTTTCTGGCTTACACAACTAAGAAGAGGAAAACTGTTTTCAGCCTCCACCTCTGTGTGTATTCCCCCGTTGTGCAAGCAAGAAAGCTACAAGTGAGACTCCTTCCTTCTCTCCCACAATCTTGACATTGTATCAGAGCCTTGTTCATGGTAAGGAGCTCAAGAAAGCAAACCAAGTTCGCGGTGTTCTGGTAAGAGGACCAGTGTTGCTTTCATTTTTCTATTTTGGGAGCAAGTCTCTGCAGGTAGCACAGCCGGAAAGTGTAAGAGTGCATTGTCTCAGATTGAGACGCCCTTCACGGTGTAGCAAGAGGGCAATATTTCTCTGATTGCTCTGTTTTTTTGATTTGAGGCCATTTCGGGGCCTGTTTTAGAGGCGGAAGTTTTCTACATGCACTCAGGAAAAAGCCCTATTTTATGCTGTGTGATCACTATTCTACAGGTCAATGAAAAGTTACTGTAGAAATTGCATCGTACGCCTGTGCGCAGAGACATTGGGAGTTACAGAATCATCCTTGTTGCCTGTTGATGCAAAATCGTCACTAGGAAGTGACTGTGTGGTCAAATACCACTTTCGTCAGTTTTGTAGATTTGCCCTTGTGAGGCTGAAGCTGTGTTCTTTGCAGTGACAGAATTTTTTGCAGTGTTCTGTAATGGCGTCTGATTCTCTTTCACAGATTGTCACTGAAAAGCTTGACAAGAACAACTTCCAAGCATGGAAGTTTAGAATGACAAATTTCCTTATGGGAAAATGATATTGGGAATTCGTTGCAGGAAATGAAGAAGAACGAGTTCTTCCTGATGTTCCCAATCAACACCAAATGCAGGCATTTAAAGCATGGCATGAGAGAGCCAGGAAAGTTATGTACTGGCTATCTATAAGCATTTCATACTCTATGATTGTGCATATTCAAGATGCAAGTACGCCAAAGGAGGCATGGGATACCTTGTCAAAAATGTATAGCACAAATACACAAGCCAAGAAAATGCAGCTCAAGCAAGAGTTGCACAATGTGCAAAGAGAAAATATGAGCATCAATGACTACCACATGAAGGTGAAGAAGATTGCAGATGCACTTGCTTCCATTGGGTCGCCAGTGGAAGATGATGATTTAGTTTTTGTGACCTTGAATGGTCTAGGAAAGGATTATGCACAGTTCCGAACATCCATTTCTGTCCGTGAAAGATTTCCTGATTTTGAGGAGTTGATTGCTCTTCGAATTTCTCAGGAGTAGAGAAATGGTGGTGCAACTTCTTCAAGAGGAACTTCAAAAGAAGCTGTCTTCTACTTAAATGCTGGAAGAGGTAGAGGCAGAGGTAGAGGAGGCCGATCTGGAGGCCGTGGTAGAAATCAGAATATGCAGCAAACTCAAGAAAACCAGTCCTATGGAGGAGTACGTGGTAACTCTAGAGGCAGGGGGAGCCAAAGAGGTCGTGGTGGATGGCAAAGAAGCCAAAATGCAAACAATAATGTTGAATGCTACGACTGTGGTAAAATGGGTCATATGGCTAAAGACTGCTATAAAAAGCAGAATGACATCATGAATGGAAAATTGCAACAAGGGAATTATGCATCTTCTAGTAGACAGGGTGATGACAGAAATGAGCATTTGTTTATGGTGCAGCACATGAACAATTCTGTGACAAGTGCAGAAGAAAGCAACGATGTATGGTATGTTGACTCAGGTGCATCAAACCACATGAAAAGTCATGCAGAATGGATGGAGGATGCAAGGAAAATGGAAAAACCAGGATTTGTGGAGACTGGTGATGATACTTCACATCCTATTGTGCAGATTGGAAAAATTCCTTTGTCTATGCAGGATGGGAAAAAGAAATACCCGTCCGATGTATTTCATGTCCCGAATATCACCAAGAATCTAGTCTCTGTTGGTCAAATGGTTGAGTAGGGCTTGCAGATCAGATTTAATCCTCATGGATGCTTTGTTGAGGATATGAAAAATAAAGGTCTCTTGATATCAAAAGGAAAGAAGAAGGGCAGAATGTTTGCGTTGGATGCAGATATGCATGAATTGAGTGCAGCAATGTTTGCACATGGGACCGATGTAGTTGCAGATATTGATATCTGGCATAAATGCATAGGTCATGTTAATGTACAGCGACTTAAATCAATGCAGGCCCAAAATATTGTTGCAGGATTGCCTAAATTCAAGGTTACAGAAATCCATAAGGTATGTGAAGCCTGTCAATTTGGAAAACAGGCAAGGAAACCATTTCCTAGACATGTTCAAGAGAGTAAGAAGCCATTGGAATTAATCCACTCTGATGTGTGGACTACTAAAGCTGCATCTCTTGGAGGCTGTCATTATTTTATCACTTTTATTGATGACTATAGTAGAAAAATTTGGGTGTATTTTACGAAAAAGAAAAGTGAAGTTTTTGGGCATTTCAAAACTCTTAAAGCTATGGTTGAAAAAGAAACATGCCTGCAAATAAAATGCCTAAGGTCAGATGGAGGGGGAGAGTACCTCTCAAATGAGTTTGCAAGGTTTCTGCAGGAGCATGGCATAAAGCAGCAATATTCATGCAGTCATACCCCACAACAAAATGGAATTGCAGAAAGGAAAAACAAGCATATTGGAGAGGTATCTCGTGCCATGCTCAACGAAAAAGACTTGCCAGATTTTTACTGGGCTGAAGCAGTTGCTACAGCAATCTACATAATGAACATGACTCCCACTGCAGCAATACATGGGACGACTCCAGAGGAGAGGTATACTGGTAGGAAACCAGATATTTCTCATTTGAAGATTTTTGGTTGCATTGCCTATGTTCATGTGCCAGATGAGTTGAGATCCAAGTTGGATCCAAAAGCTGAGAAGTGTATCTTTATTGGTTACTCTCTGCAGCAAAAAGGGTATAGATGCTATAACCCTTCTACTCGTAAGTTTAGAGTGAGCAGAGATGTTGTTTTTGATGAGATGAGTAGCTGGTATAAACCAGTAAATGTGATTGATGATGTAGATGCACAAAATGGTAATGCTACACAGAATTCACAGCGGCAGTCACAAAATATTAGTGGACTTGGAGCGTCCTCTAGCAGTGGTTCACATTCTTTGCCATGGACAGGCAGATTGAGATCATGAGAATCTTCTCAAAACAACGCAGATAGTGGTATTAATGTATTACTAAAAGGAAAAGAGAAGGTTAGATCATCCCATGTTTGATGTGAATGCAGGTCACTCTTATGTGGATGGTGAATCCAGTGGCTAAGAACAGAGCATTGATGATGAGTTGGGTATTCCTTCTATTGTTACACTTGGAGTAAGGAAGACCATGGATGTTTTGACAGCACCTGGGAGTGAACCTACTTTGCGCAGGTCTACCAGAGCTAGGTATCCTGTGGATAGGTTGAAATATGATGGATTTACAGCCATTTACTATGCCTATATAGTCAAAATGATACAGGAACCAGAACCCACTTCTTTTGAGCAAACCATGGGAAAAGAAAAATGGGAGAAAGCCATGGATGAAGAAATGGATGCCTTGGAAGCAAATGCTACATGGGAATTGGTACCTTTGCCTAAAGGTAAGAATGCAATTGGTTGTAAGTGGGTATTTATCGTCCTCGAGAGGATTCTTCTTTATCTTCTTCAACTTCTCTTGACCTTATTGGATATACAGATGCTGATTGGGCAAGTTTGCACTTATCCATGCTATCTACAAGTGGGAATTGTTTCTTTGTAAATGGATGTTTGGTTTCTTGGTCCAGCAAGAAACAATGATGTGTTGCAGTTTCTACAACTGAGACCAAATATGTTGCTGCATCATTAGCAGCTCGCGAGCTAGTTTGGCTTCAACAACTACTTGCAGATTTGGGACATCCTTCATCATCTAGTACACCTCTTTGATGCGATAATCAAAGTGCTATTAGTCTTACCAAAGACTATATACAACATAGTAAATCAAAGCATATTGCTATTCATTATCATTATGTTCGACATGAAGTCAAGAAAGGTTCCATTATGGTGGAGCATTGTCCCAGTGATCAAATGGTTGCAGACATCTTCACAAAAGCTCTTAGTGAAGCTCGCTTTAGTTCATTAAGACATGCACTTGGTATTGTTCCAAGTTCTTGTCTTACTGATTGAGGCATGTATCATTGTATTCAAGAAAACTTTATAGTAAATCATTTTTGTATCATAGGTATGTGTAGGGGCTCGGGTTTTTCCCTTGTTCTCCCCAAGGGTTTTTTCCCTCACAGCCAGAGACCTTTGTTTGAGTGGGGATGTTACAACTATATATATCATCTCTCACTTGACTTGGGTCTCACCTATATATACTAACTCTACATCAATATGAATCATTCTTTGGGAGCATGTCTTGTGTATGTCTCTCGTACTCTCTCTCTCTCTCAACAAAGTGGACTCTTCTTCTTCTCTCCTTCTCTTCTCTTGCTTGCTTGTGATTGCATGAGGGTGAGGGATCTTGGAGGTGAAGCCCTCCACCATCTCATCTCTTCTTCTTGTCTTGTCTTGTCTTCTCTCGTCTCGTGCGTGGCTATGGAGGATGGAGCTTGGAGGAGAGGCTTGACGATGCTTGAGCTTGCATCAATAACCATGGAGCTATCAGAGTGCACGAGAGAGGAAGCAACTTAATCGGGCATCAAGGTAAGCTCACTACACTCATAGAGAGGGATAGCGCATCAGTTATGTGAGAGGTAGCCATTAGTGCTCATTTGAAACGCTTGAAGGAATAAGTAGTCTGTGGGGTCTTGGCAGTCGAACGAGACCTCGCCTTTACATTTTGGTTTCATTGCAAGGACCAATAGATTCAAGCTTGAGCGCTTGTGCACCTCAAATTGAGCACCGAAGTAAGGGTTTCATCCCCGAATCGAAGCTTGAGATAGATAGGAGGTTTTGGGTTTTTAATCCGTACTAATATCTTTTTATGATTAGTTGAGTAGGAGAAATCATTTAAGTACTTTGCTTTTGATTTTTGTTGCATTTAGAGTAGGTTAGGATTGAGAAATCGAAGCGAAAAGCTTAGGGTTTGCTACTATAAAACAAATGAAAAAAAGGCATAAACTGGGAAAAAATGGAAAAAATGAGTGATTAGATGTGTTGGAATAGCAAGGGGAGTGATCGGTGAGATTAAGGTTGTGCCCAGCAAGGGTTTAAGACCCGAGAGGCAAGGGAAAGCCTCATGTTTTACCTGACATTGTGAGAGAGATAGAGAGAGAAAGCTTGGAGGCCCTTACTGATCGAGCTACATCGGAGGTTTTCATGACACTCAGGTATATGAGACCCTTTCTCTACATTCCTAGTTGTATTCTGAAAAATCTAGAGTGCTAGCATTGATTGTATCAAAAGTTTTTTATTGAATCATACTCGAGTATGTCGTTTCAGCCACATGGAAATCGAACGGCTGTAACAGTGTCCGATTCCCAGAATCGAACACTCGGACCATCTTGTATGATTTAGGATATGCCCAATTCAAGGAATCAGACACTTAGGATCAAACCTACCACATCACCACTCTGACAACCCACCCCTGTCCCATTCTGAGAATCAGACACACAGGAATTGGACACACCACCTCGTCTGATCTGATGCTTGACCTGTCCAATCGTGATAATTGGACTATAGAATCAAGTGACCTGTTTGATCGGACACCAACCCAAATTGGACCAAGCGCACTTGTTCCATTCCTGGATTTGGGCATATTCAAATCGAACCATCCCACGCTGCCCCATTGGACATACCTTGTCCAATCATGACAATGGGACTTGACCCTATCCAATTCTTAGAATCGAACACATCTTAAATCAAACACTCATAAATCAGATGTTCGATTCTTAGAATCAAACTCTGGTAAATCGGACATAGCCTGAGAGACAAAATCTACAAATTTGACAAATCTTGACTGACGAAGAGCGTAACCTGCACCAGGAGGAACTCACTGAATGCCTTACAGTCAATTATAGACCTAGAAATCATAGCCAAATAGCCACAAACCGTGCACTGATGTACATTTTAGCAAACTTGACATAGTTAGTGTGGTAGGCTAATTGTAAGACCCCAAATTAACCCTGAATAAGTTGAATGACATAGCGTAGACCCTAACGAGTGGCAAGGAAGGCCAAGAACCGAGCTTAGAGCCCTATCAAGCTAGATCACAAGCGAGAGTGTGAAATCCAAATAGTCATCTTGTCTTCACACTTGTACTATTTTCCAACACCTAAAGTACACTTGATAAGAGCTGAAAGCCTATTTGTGCACAATGCATGAAAAAGAGTACACACACACACACACACACATAATGACTATAAATTGAGAATTTCTTGTAAGTAACAAGGAACACACTCAGACACAATAACCTAAAGGAACCCACCATTAGGAGAAAACCCTAAGACTTGGCTACGTGATTGAAACCCCAAGTGTAGGACCCAACTAAAAATTCAACACAAAAGCCAACCGTAGCAAGCACATACCCCATCGAAGAAGTGGATCTACCCCACCTAATCAATCTCATTGACAACTTGGTGGAGCAAAGACCATGGACATGGCAGAGACAAGCATTAACCATAAGGAGCTTGACCTAGGAGGTCTCCCGACAGAAATCTAGCGACTTGTTGCCAATTATGATCTATAGGCCTGGATAGACCATGATGGTAGGACATCTGCAAATATCATAGCAGACCTTGAAGATGAAAGAAGACTAGGGTGGGAATTTTTGCACGATATAATGAACTACAAATTAGGAGCAACAAACCAAGAACTAGTAGAGCATATAAATGCAAGAAATTCAACGAGTGCTAGCGCTAGCAAGTAGAAATAGGATAGGTCTTGATGCCGAGAGGGAAAGAGCACTAGGTAAGATCTTACTCTGAGTGAGCTTCTCATGAAGTGATTGTTAGACAATGCTTCCACCGAGCGAAGTGCCACTACAATGGCATTCTCGTTGCTTGCAGGATTAAGAGTTACTTAGGGCTCCAAGAGCCAGTCCAAAATCTTGATAGTTGCAAAGCGGCTTCTCAAGTACCAACCTAACAATGACCATAGGTTCGTGGAGAAATTTCAAACTCCCCACTATCCTCCTGAACATAGTAGGGTCTTCTATCTCATCCCCAACATCAGCACTCAACTTTACATTTTGCTCTAACGGGGCTGAAAGTGGTTTGCTTGCTGTCATACCATACTTGGACAACATATCCAAGCCATATTGTCTTTGGGACAACCATATACCATCATCACATCTGATCACCTGAATGCCAAGGAAGTACCTTAGCTCACCTAAATCCTTCATCTCAAACTTCTTCAAAAAGTCTTTGACTTCAGCAATCCCACTATCACTATCACCTGCAATAATCAAGTCATCCACATAGATGACTATGATGACCAAACCTGCATCTCCTTTTCTCACATAAAGTGAGTGATCAACATCAGAAACATAAAAGCCAATATTGTGACAAGATATTCTCTGATCTTGTCAGACCATGCTCTAGGTGCGTGCTTGAGCCCATAGAGTGCCTTCTTCAACCTGCACACATACGTGGGATGCTCTAAATCTTCATAACCTGCTAGCTGATCCATATATACTTTTTCCTGCAAATCACCATGCAAGAAGGCATTCTTCACATCCATTTGCTGCAACTTCCAACCTTTGGGTGCTGCCAAAGCAATCACACATCTGACAGTTGCCATCCTAGCAACTGGACTGAAGGTTTCTTCATAATCTATGCCATATGTCTGGGCATAGCCTTTTGCAACCAGCCTAGCTTTGTACCTACTAATAGAACCATATGCATTTTGCTTAATCTTATAAACCCACTTACATCCAATAGCTTTCTTGCCCTTTGGCAATGATACTAGATCCCAAGCCTTATTGGCCTCTAATGCAGCCATCTCCTCATCCATTGCTGCATCCCAATGAGCATGACCAACAACCTCCTCAAAACATGTGGGCTCAACATCCTCAATCACTTTCACCATATAAGCATAATGGTGAGCTGCATAACCTTTAAAACCAAATCTATTAACAGGGTATCTCACCCTGCTAGACTTGCGTACCACTGGATCACTCAATGGAGTCTTTGCATTGACGTGTCCTCTCTGCACACCTGGAGTTCTCACTAAAGGAATGCCAATCTCATCATCCAAGCTCTCTGAGCCACTAGAGTCTCCATCAAGAACTGCATCAATGCCATCTGACACTTTATTCTTTCCTTTTTCTTTACCTGTAGTGCTATTAGATGCACCTGAAGATATAGAGATACTCCTTAGTCTCCCAAATCAAGGACTGCTAGATGATGTCTCTGGTCCACTAAGAGTCCGTGATTCTTGCTTTTCAGCCTGCACATGAGTGTCATGATCACCATCATCATCCAATGCATCACCACTAGATGCATACCAACTACTCATTTCATCAAATATGACATCCCTGCTCACTCTGAACTTACATGTGACAGGGTTATAACAACCATACCCTTTTTGCTCTAAAGAGTATCCAAGAAAGACACACTTTTCAGCCTTTGGATTCAGTTTCTTCCGCAACTCATTTGGCACATGAACATATGCAATACAACCAAACACTTTCAAGTGTGAGACATCAGACTTCTTACCTGTAAAACATTCTTCGGGGCTCATACCATGAACTGCAGCTGTGGGAGTTCTGTTCATAATATAAATAGCAATATGAACAGCCTCAAACCACAAATGCTTAGGCATATTCTTTTCAGCCATGAAGGTGCGTGCAACTTCTACAGTATGCCTGTTTTCCCTTTTTGCAACCCCATTTTGCTGTGGGGTATACCTGCATGTGAACTGTCTCTTTATCCCATGAGACCTCAGAAAATCACTGAACTCATTCGAGATCTGACCTCAAGCACTTTACTTTCAAGCCTGTTTCTCTTTCAACTGTAGCCTTGAAAGTTCTAAAGTGCTCAAACGCTTCACTCTTTTCCTTCATAAAATATACCCACAGCTTTCTAGAACAATCATCAATGAATGTGATAAAGTATGAACTGCCTCCACGAGATACATTTTGTGTAGGCCCCCAAATATCTGTATGCACAACATGAAGGATATTTCTGCTTACATCTCTATCATGTGAAAAGGGTTGTCTTGCCTACTTACCAAACTGACATGCTTTGCATACCTTATGAAATTCTGCAATTCTAAATGTAGGAAAACCTGTAACCAACCCTTTGGACTGCATTAATTTAAGCCTTTGTACATTTGCATGTCCAATGCATTTGTGCCAAATTTAAATATCTACAACAACACCTTTTCCTTTAGCACACATAGCAGCATTCATAGTAGGATTTCCAACATCTAGAGTAAACATACGTCCAACTCTACTTCCCTTTGCAACCAACCTGCACTTGTCATTGAAGTCTTCTACAAAGCAACCCTTTGCATTAAATCTAACTTGCAGCCCTTGCTCTACCATCTGACTGACTGACACCAAGTTCTTTGTAATAGATGGCACATGTAATACATCTGAAAGACTCTTTGTCTTACCATCATGCAAGGACAAGGAAACTTTTTCAATGTGTGAAATTGGGTGGCATGAATCATCACCCATCTACACATAGCCTGTATTTTGCAAATCCTGCATCTCTCCAAACCATTCTGCATGGCTGGTCATATGATTGGATGCACCTAAATCAACATACCAAACATCATCATGTGTTTCCTTTCCTGTAACAGCATTCAACATATGTTGCATAACAAACAGACATTCATTTTTGTCTTCATTTCGTCGTAAAGATGATGCATAGTTTCCTTGCTGCAACTTACCACTGCGAATATAATCTTTCTTAGCATAACATTGGGCTGCAATATGACCTGTTTTGCCACAGTAGTGACATACAATACCAGAGTTGTTAGAACCTCTGTTCTTCCATCCACCTCTTCCTCTAAAGCTCCCCCTATCTCTAAAGTTACCACGATCTCCTAAAATCTACATATCGCCAAATTACTGATTCAATTTGTTTTGCTAGTTGTCACTACCACGTCCTATACCACGGTCTCTTGAAGAGGACCTGCCACGTCCCCTTCCTGAACTGGAGTAGAAAGCTTGGACCTGTTCACCACCTTTTTCAGATGTCTCACTCTGCATATTGATCTCTTCAGTGATCATAAGGGAGACCAACTCATCGAAATCTAGAAATGGCTTTCTGACATATACAGAAGTTACAAAAGACTTCCAAGCCTTTTCATTGTTAAGTCCACCCAAGGTAGACGACACCAAATCATCATCATCAGGCATTGCATCAATCGACTGCCAAGGCATGCGCAATGCTCCTTACCTTCAGTGCATACTCATTGATAGACATCTTCCCTTTCTTCAATGTATTCAACTCTTGCTTGAGTTGAATCTTTCGTGCCTTTGTATTTACGGAAAATATACTTTCAAGTATGGTCCAAGCTGCATATGAATTCTCTGCATTTCTAATATGTCCTAGCATATTATTGTCAAATATTGCAGATAGCCAATACATGACCTTTTTGTCTTTTGCATTCCATTCCTTCAGTGCCTTTGTCTCTTCTGCAGTTGGAGGATCACTCACCTCCGGCTCCTTTTTTTCACCTAAAACAAACTCGTAGAGGCCTTTTCCAATAAGGAAGTTCGTGACACGGAACTTCCATGAAGGGTAGTTATTCTTGTCGAGCTTCTCAATGATGGGGTTTCCACTGTTCTCTGCTATTATCACAAAACTAATACCAAACAGCAAGCAAATCTTCTACAACCCTCGACCTGTAGTGCACAGCAATACACTAGATAGCCTTTTTCATTGTCTGCTCAACAATACATGCATTTGCAACGAGTTTGCAGATAAACCTTTTGTTTATTCGCTGGTAAATACCTTTGAACTTACAGATCTGAAATCTGTAACCTGTGCACCTGTATACGGCAGACACAGCTGAAATTGCAGGATACCTCGAAACTACTGGCCGCAACCTTGCAAGTCTAAAACGGGGCGTGAAATGACCTCAGATGGCCAAAATAGCAGCGGGAAAGCCCTAAAGGGTCCATCTGCAGATATACAGTGCTCTTCGCGCACACCAAATCTCATTGCAATATGAGATTTCTACTCTGCCCTACTTCTGGTGCCTCCACAGGCACTGTCCAAGAGAAGAAGTAGAGAATGGAAGAGCTTCTTACCTGCTGCTTGCTTGCTCGAATCCTTGGCTCCTCTCCTTCGCTTTAGCCTTCAAAAATAGTCTCAATCAGTGGTGCAGCTCTGATACCATGTCACGAATCGCATGGTGGGGGGACTTGCTTAAGATGCTGCGCTGAACACACACAAAATGCACAAGGAGAAGCTCACTCAAGAGACAAGAAGAGAGATGGAGGCCAAAACGTTTTCTTGATGGTTTCTTCTTCTTCTTCCACACACTTTACAATATACACAAAGTATAGATAAGATACAACATAAAGAAAAGTGGCCTACTAAGTCAAACAATGCATAATCGACTACGCTAGTCGACTAACGCTATAACTATGCCAGTTGTAAATAGGTGTAACAACCTGAATATAATAAGTAATGAGTCAGTGGCCATGTGAGAGTCATAATGACCACTGACGTGCTAAGTGTAGACATGTGGACCCATCTAACCAGGCGGTCCATCATTAATGTCCGCATGTGTTGAGCTTGTCATCTCAACAGGAAAGGTGTATAGAAAGGGATGGTGCCCCATCTACGCCATCAGAGATGTTGGTCAGGGGTTTGTATGGCAGTAATGAGGGTTGCATGCCCTCCATCTAGAGGTGGGAATGGTCATATAACTTCTAGATGTGTGATGAGAGGAGGACCCGAGAAGCTCAGCTTGTCAAACCCAACTCTTCTCCCTACGCTTCACTATCATTACTTGTGTGTGTTGATATTATCTATACAAGGTTACAAAATTCATTGTTTATTTATATACATATTTACGAATCCATGTCACTTCATGAGGATAAAAACCAATTATAGAACTTTGGATTGTACTGGAGCGTGGCACACACATCTAATACTCGTGGCAGCTTACTCAATATTGATAGATATTTTGCAATATTGAGTAGCATGGTACCTTGCCTGAGTCTACTGGCAACATGTAACTCCTTCTTAGTGAGAACCTTATCATCTAGAGAGTTCTCTTGGCTAGTTCCAGCTAAGTCCGTACCCCAAATGGTAATCAACACCCACTCGAAAGGAAGTTGGTGCCACACATAGGTCGGGTGTCTTTGAGACCACCATTTGGCTAGTCGCTCCTCTGAGACTGTCATAATCTGGGCTCCTAGTTTGGCCATTGCGATGCGGTTTTCAAAACAACATTGTTCAAATTGACTTCAACCCTCTGATTGTGGCTTTAGTTTCTCTATCTCTAAGAGATTTGGTTGGCAGAGCACATCATTGAATGTTACAGTTAAGTGTAGTTTGTCGGCTTCCTCGTCAGAGGTGACTCGCATGCGTTTATGCATGAGCCTATCATAGTGCTCGTAGAGATGTTTTTGCTCTTCTGATAGGGAAAATGGCAAGTATTCTTCAAGCTATTCCCTAAGGAATGCGTCCATGTCTGCAAGGACATAGACACGTGTGAATACCCTGAGTTTAGAATCCAAATTTGTTAAGCATTTTGCGGCACTTCTATGTTCAACGAGGGCTTGCTCGGTTGCTATCTCATGCAAGGTTCTAGGAGTTTCCCTTAGCTTTAGCATAACTGGGGGCTCATGCCTAGATGAGCAAGATTGGTCAACGCTAGGATTGCTTATGCTCTTGGGGTTTCCATGTTTATCCTGAGGCTTTGTTATTGCGTCATGGTTCTCCTTGGATGTGACTGGTATAAATTTATCACCCTATTGTGATAGTGTTGTATCCACTCTTGATTGGTCAATGCAAGTTCTGTTGTCGGTGGATTGAGTGTTGCAAGCAACCATTGATGGTAATGGATGCTTTGATTTTTTAGAACACACGAATGTGTCTGAGGTTTCACCGCTATTAGGAGAGATATCAATGGGTTCATTGGTGGATGGAATCGATGCTTTATTCCTCAGCTCTTCAGCACTCTTGGTCTCAATCTTCTTGGGGTCTACCATCACTTGCAACTACCATTGTTTCCATTGTTTTGTCCTCTTTTTCTTGGACATTTGTAGTGTCTCCCTTAAGGACTCAAGACCTTGAACTAGGTCAATGTGCTTCGTTGGGCCTTAGCACACTCTTTTTTTGGTGTGCTCTCATGGGACTTAGCTGCGACCTACTGAACAGCCTTGCTAGGTTGATTGGTTGGATGCGTCCTGTCCTTGGCCACCTCTTTGAGAGATTTCTCCTCAAGAATAGGCTTTAGATGCTTTGGAAGTGCTGAAGGTGTCAAGGATGTTGGTTGCGATGCCTCTTCTATGGGTGAATTGCTAAGGACCTATTCAGCAAGGGGTGTCGTCATGGCCAAAGGCTGTGACTGTTGTGATCCTTGATTGAAAGTAGTAGCTGCTAGTTCAATGGACCGGCTAATATTAGTAGATTGAAGTGTCAGGTCCTTAAGCAGATCGAAAGTGGTTGTGTCTTTTGTTTCCCTTTGAGCATTCACTTGTACAGATCGAGTCTCAGTTGATCTAGCTAAGGTGGGTTGCACAGGCATATCCTTGGGTTGAGAGCTAAGGGTGGTTTCATGTTCCACCTCTCGGACGTTTGGAAGCTTAGCTGGAGATAGAGATTGGGATAGAGCAGATGCACTTGACGACTATTGTTGTGCTTCCTGTGTCCGTTTAGGAAAAGAGGGTGTAGGAGACTTGGGACTCCTAAGTGGATTTGACACTAGCTAGAAGATTTGCTCGTGGCTGTTAGATGATTTTAACATTTGCTTTGTTGAGCATTTAGCCTTGCCAAGAGCAATGTTGTGACTATGATGCCAATTATCCTCTTGGGAAATCAAAGGCTCCTCCGGCACTAGTGGCTTTTTCTTACCCTCAATGATTACATCTAATATCTGCTCGTCGGGCATGTTAGGCAGAGGTTCTACCCTTCGAATAGTCCCGATTGGTTTCTCGATTCCGATCGTGAGGGGCTTGGTCACTCCCATGTCTTTGACTCGAGACTCGATTTTTCGTTTAGATCTCCTTCTACACTTCTTTTCTCTTGATACGATCTAGCCTTCAGTTGACAGAGGAGGTTTAGCAGGGGGTTTTGGTACCCAAATCCATCGGTTACCTTCGTAATACCCTTGAACACGTAGCAACGCTTTGGATATCCATCGTGGCATTGTGCTAACCCTCCATCGATGCCTTCGTCTATAGGGCTTCGGCTTATTTTGGGGTCTTCTACGATATTTGTAAGTCCAAATCCCGTCCTTGGCATTGTCTCTTGACCTTCTTGTTTTAAGCATGGCCTCACTCAATGGTCCTCGTTGTTCAGCCTATGCTTGTATCAACTCTTCCAACAAGTCCTTGCTCTTGTTAGCAGGCTTGACTGTTATGTTAGCACCTTCCTTGCCTTTCCCTCGAGGTTCGATGAGGTCACCCTTGCTAAAGGTTGTGAAAATCCTCACACCTGGTAGTGTCAAGTGTATCCTTTGTGCTACATAATCGACCTCACACTCGGTTGCCATTTTGAAGGGTCTTCCTAGGAGGGTTTCCTTTCTGCAATTAGCACTATTTGGAGGAACATTAAATAGGATAGAAAAGCTTTCAGTTTCAATAGTTACAAGGATTTTGCACTTTCCCATGAGTGCCTGTGGGTGTCCCCCGTATGGACTAATAGTTGCATTAGTCGGTGTGAGCTCTTGTTGGCCTAGCAGAGTCCATGCTTCATAGGTCAAGATATTAAAATCTACCCCTTCATCGATGAGAGCAGTATCACTATGCTCTCTTTTTGCGGCAAGTTTGACCCTAAGATAAGCAAGCGGTACTATGTCTTCATCTTCCAAGTCTTGGCTTGAAAATTTAAGCCTTCTGACAAATGCCCTTGAGTCCCCAACTGCACGACCAAATGTGGATTCTCCACTAATGTCTTGGATCGCCTGTGCACTGCTATTCAAGGTGCATCTATCGTTAGGACTGTCATATCTAGTCATCCTCGTCGTTGCAGCTTGATGTTGTTGCTTTTCGCTTTGACTAGATGCAGTCCGAATGCAACACGTATGTGTTTTTGCAGTGCGGCCTTTTTGCCCTTGTTGGCTAGATTGGCCCATTGAGGTTCTAGGGTCTCTGTTTGTCTTTGTTCGGGTATGGGCTTTTGATTTCTCTTTTTCAAGTGAGAATCCATCCTCGTGTAGAGCCATTACTACACTAGGGTCTAATTTGGAGGACCTGTCACGGCACACATTTTCTCTCCAACCTACTTGGGGGAGATGTGGAGAGGCCATTACAGTAAATGCCATGCACGATTTGGAGGACTGTTTATAGCCAAGTTTTAAACTACTTGCTCTAGATTTCAGCCTAGTGATAGATCTATGATGTGGTTTCAAATCTATATGGTCTCTCGATCAGTTTCAAGATCTACATGTTTAAATTTGGAAAAATCCAAATTCGGTCCGACAGGTCCAAATTACAAGGGCCAAACGCTCGATTGGGCCCGTCCAAGGGCTGAGTGTAACTGGGTCGAATGTCAAATTCGGTCAGTCCGAGTGCGCTTGTCCAAGGGCCGAGTGGCCGAGTAGGCCGAGGGCCGAGTGGGATGAGTCAAGTGGGCTGTGGGCTAAATGGTGAATTCGGTCGAATGTCAACTTGTCCAAGTGGGGTTGGGCTGAGTTGGCAGGGCCAAGGGCCAAATTTCAAGTTGGTCCGAATGCTTCACTTGAAAGGGCCGGGTGAAGGGCGTCCAAGTGTAGTTGGTCAAGGGCCAAATACTAAAGGGCCAAATGGCCGAGTGGTCCGAGGGCCGAATGGCCGAGTGGGCTGAGGGCCGAATGGCCGAGCGATCCAAGGGCCGATTCTGGGACTCGGCCCAGAATCGCTGTCACTCCAACGGGCCGATCGGGACACAACTTTTGTTGAACTTTAAGGAATTTGTCGTGCGGAGCGATCAAGGCCTTCCTACCTGCTGAGCACCTCCAGATCCAAGCTACTCATGTAAGGGAAGGTGTGGAATTACTTGGGCTGGGAAAATAACTCCTAGATGACCAGATCAAAGCAAGTCTAGCAATGAAGCTCTCTCCCTCTCTCCTACTCTCCTAAAACCTTGCAATGCAAAATGTGGCCTTTCTTGCCACTCTTGGCCCCTTATCACCCTGCCCAGGCCTGCACTCACCTTAGTCTTGCTCCCTTCACCAACATTTAACCTAAAATTTCATTTTTTGCCCTTCTTTTCCTTATTTGAGCCTGTTATATAGCAATAGAAAACCCTACTATTTGCTCCAATGTTTTGCTCCCATCCTTCCTAAATGCAAGAAAAAATCATAAAGGAAATACCTACACTACTCCATCATGCTTTTCCAAGTCCAAAAACCAAAAACCTACTTGCTAAGGAGATCGAATACCTCTTCAAACTCCCTCACTTCCTACCTATCTACCTCAAGCACCGGTTTGGGGAAAACCCTACTTTGATGCTCGATTCGAAGAGTGCAAGCGCTCAAGGCTTGAATCTGTTGGTCCCAGCAAACGGAACCAAAATGTGGAAGCTTTTGCTCAACGGCCAAGACCCATGGACTGCTTATTGCTTCAAGCGTTCCAAGCTAAGCACTAATGGCTACCTCTCACATAGCCGACGTGCTACCTATCCATGAGTGTAGTGAGCTTACCTCCATGCCGATCAAGTTACCTCCTCTCCCACAAACTCCGGTAGCTCCACGATCCAAGTGCAAGCTTCAAGCAAGCTCCATCCTCAAGCTCCACGCTCCAAGCTCCATCGCCGCGAGCAAGAGAAGAGAAGAGAAGAGAAGAGAAGAGAAGAGAAGAGAAGAGAAGAGAGCTTCTCCTCCCCAGTCCCTCACCCTCACACACTCACTCCCTCACACTCTCACACTCCCTCTCTCAAGCACATCTCAAGCAAGCAAGCAAGAAGAAGAAGAAGAAGAATAAGAAGAAGAAGAAGAAGAGGAGAACCACTTTTGGTCACACACAAGAATGAGCTTCTCATTCACTTTTCAACTTTATATACAAAACCCTAAATCCCTTTTGGGTGGTCATCCCCTTATCCCCTTTTTTACATGGCCAGCCGTGGCCTAGGCCCTTTTTCCCATTGTCCTTCTATCTTTCTAGCTTCCTTCCTACTACCCATCTACCTTTACAAATTGCACGGGTGAGAGCCCGTGGCGCTCTTTAAATTAAACCACGATGCACTTGCGCTATTTTACAAAAGTATTGACTTGTGCTTTTTCTTGTGTGCCTTTTTCCTTTATTTAGGACTTTTCTACACTTCTTGTGCTTCCATATTTTTCTTGGCATGCCTTCGTCTTCTATTTCACTTTTGCCTTGGCCTTGTCTTCTGCTTTAGATTTTCTAGATTTTCCACCTTGTTTGTCAGACAATTAAAAAGCACATAGAGAAGCTTTGAGCTATCTTTGAATGGTGTTGATTATATTGTCTCTTGTTGAACCCCGAAAAGTGCTAGTTCTAGGTGAAGCACGGATGCATCCTAGGGTATGTGGTGTCAAAGAACGTCATCGCCACCGGCTTCTTGAAAGTCAAGGTCATCGTTGATCTCCCACCACCACTAATTACAAGGGAGTTTAGTGCTTCCTAGGCCATATAGGGTATTATCGACGGTTTGCGTTGAACTATGCATTGATTGCTAGACCTCTATACAAGCTATCAATCATATTCGAATGGCCCAAGGAATGTCAACATGTGTACGAGAAACTAAAAAAGGCTCTAACCACTGCACTAATTCTATAGGCCCCATATTGGGAAATTAGCTTTCATGTTTTACATTGATGCTTCTAAATTTGCTATAGGAGCGGTCTTGTGCTAGCCTAGTGAACATACCATAGACTATCCTACGAGCTTTGCCAGCAGACAGCTCACGGATACGGAAATGATTTATTCGACAATGGAGAGAGAGGGGTTAGCCATGGTGTTTGTTGTAAAGAAGTCTCGGTACTATCTTTTGGCTTTGCCCTTTATCTTCTTTGTTGACCCATCAAGCCCTGCTCTACCTTGTTAATAAATCGCATGCCACAAGATGCATAGCTCGATGGCTACTTTTACTTTTAGAATTTGACTTCTCCGTAGTCGTGCATAAAGGAAAGTAGCATTATATGGCTGAGCACATGTCTTGCATCCCCACAAGAGAAGCCACTGGGCAATGCATTGCAGACGAACTACCTGATGCACATCTCTTTAACCTATCCAACGAAAGAGATCTATTTAAAGCTAATTTGATGCCATATTGGGCAGATGACATAGTCCAAGTGCTTGAGCATGAACTCCCTAAATGACCAATAGAAGAGGCACATCTTAGGCGACTCATCCTGAAAATCCAACCCTATCAGCTAATAGCAAGTCAACTTTACCAGCTTGGGAAAGACGAATTCTACGCCGATGTGTGTGCAAACATGAAATGCATGATGTGCTTACTAAAGCACACGGAGGAATCGCAGGAGGACACTTCAGTGGAAACATGACAACCCGCAAGGTGTTGCAGTCTCAGCTAGGGTGGTCTACTCTCTTTCGAGATGCAGCATGATTCGTAAAGTACTATGAGGAGCGCCAATGGACTAAGGTCCCAATTTGCAAGGATCAAATGGAGCTAACCCCAATCATTTGCAAGACAACCATTTGAGAAATCAACAATCGCCTTCATTGGACTAATAAGTCATGTAGCACAATATTCACAGGCTAAGTATATCATTGTGGCCCCACAGACTATCTAACAAAGTGGGTAGAAGCATGAGCTACAAGAAAGAATGAGTCTAGGACCACTGCTAAGTTCTTATGGGAGCAGGTGATCTCACGATTCGGCTGCCCCATCGAACTTGTTAGTGACCAAGGCACACACTTCACCAATGAAGTGATAGCTCATCTCCTATCCACCTTTCTAATCATCCATCGAAAATCCTCATCATACTACCCTCAGGCGAATGGCCAAGCTGAGTTTATGAATAAAATCCTAGTAAACGTCTTGACCAAGGTGGTCTCTACTTTGTGCAGTGACTAGGATAACAACTCATGGTAGCCTTGTGGGCCTACCATATGTCTTATAAAATGAAAATGGGATTCAGACTCCCTTCAGGCTGCTGACCTATGAAACTAAGGCAATTCTACCTGTAGAGTTCTTCATTCCTAGCCTGAGAATCGCTCTTCAAGATAGATGGGATGGAAAGGAGGCATGGACGGAGCGCTTAGTCAAGCTGGAACACCTACAGACTCGGCTTCTAGGCACCCATGTGCTAATATTAGAGAAGGCAAGATGTAAAAGCTGGTTTGACAAGCATATCAAGAAGCGACTTTGAACAGGCAACTTAGTACTACTATACTCAGTCAAGGGACATAAACAGAAAATGAAATTTTGGGGTTTAGGACCTTTCAGATTTCGCGCCATTAGTCGAATTGGCAACGTAGAACTCAAAACCCTAGAAAGAGAGGGCATAGGCTTCTTCAATGGCAGCCACATAAAGAGGTACTACCCTCCCACACGCCCGCTACATGAGCCTCCGATGCTAGAGTCCCCTGCCAATGTATGAGTAACCACTATCACTGAGATAGATGATGAAGATGAGGAAGCTGTAGAATCAACTTACCTAACCATAATGGTCATTGCAGAGCAAACACACACCTTCAATGCATTGATCAATGATGGAGCCGAGTTTAATGTCCTAACTCACGATCATTGGCTTAAAATCGGCAAACCATAGCTACATCCCACTAATGCCAAACTCTGTCGGTATGGGGGCTGATCATACACACTCTTAGGGAAGTGCAAGCTTGTTGTCTCTATCGAGTCTGAAAACATGCCAATGATCTTCTATGTGTTGCCAAAAATACTAAAGATGCAAGTATGGAATCGTTGTTAGGACACACGTTTAAAAAGAAAATTCATTGCAATGTCGACTACGAGTCCCAGCATTCACCTCGCCACAGGCAATGTACGTATTGTCACAACTTTCTGCTCCATCAAAGTCTGCAAAGCCACCGGTAGAGAAACCCACCCTCAAGTCTAAGGGGTTTGTGACTCACCAACTTAAAGACCTACAAACCGCTGAAGCCAAAACTAAGACACTTGAACCAAGGCTTTAATGGATGCCAAGAGATCAAAACCCATCCCCTAGGAGCACACATCCCCGGCCCCGCACAAGGCTAAGAACCCATACTCAAAACCCAGGAGACCAAGACAAAACCATAGACATTGACGTACGATCAAGCTGTGATGGGTTTCCAAGACCTTATTGTACAAGCGTAATGTTACTATGAGGGTAACACCTAGATCTGGGTACCTAAAGCCAAAACAGCCAAAGGCACTCGTCAAAAGCCACCCTCAAACTTGACCACACGAAACATCCAGACAAGTCAAGCACTCAGGCCGTAAGAGAATCAGGCTGCTAAGTCCATAGAACCTCCAAAGCCTAGACCAGGTAGGGCCTGATCCAATCTATCGCCCAAAGTCTCAATGCTACTAATAAACTATGCCCCAAATCTACTCCCACTAGTGCCCCTCAGACCACCTCAGAAGCACCTACTAGTGCGACACCCGCAACTCCAACCAAACCCATCAAACATGAGACCAAGCCACAACCTCAAGAGCAAACCAAGAAGCAACCATTATCTCTTGAACTCTCTAGTTCTGTCAAACCTCAACAACCTCCTAACCTTAGACCCTCTTCGGCGATTAATTCTAACCTTAGCTGCGGACTTAGCTGAAAATATGGGGGATGACTTGGTTACTTGCCTTAGATGCTTGGACGCTACTTTTATGACACTGGCTAAAAGCTATGATCAACTAGACTTAGGTCTTTTGGAAGAGCCTATAGCAACGGAAGTGTGTACACTTCCTTGCTCTTGGGAGGATTCAAAATTTATATTCATTAAGGTTTCCGAAGTAGCTGAGGAGTTAATTGCCACTGAGATATCTAGAGAATATGCAATCAAACAGTGTTTCATTACGTTGTATAATAAGAAAACAATCATGGCCACAAACTAAGAAATCTAGGAGTTAAAACAGCTTGTTGACACTGACTCCTCTTTCTTGTAGAAATGGTATACTCTTCGATTGCAATGGGAGCTAGAGAGATGCCAACAATAATGACCAATGCTGAACAACAATGCACAATTAAGGCATCGTAATATGACCCAATATATGTAGCTCCAACTTCCTATAGGGTGTTGAGTACCATCCGTAATAGAAGAACGCATCAAGGAGCTGCACATTGCTTGCAGAATGGACTCCAGTGACTTCTTGCTTGATGTCCTTACTTACATTACACATGTAGGCATCCGTCCTTTTGAAAGGGATAGCTATGCTAATTTAGACTATAATTCAAATTTCTATGCTTGGCTCATGCAAAAGTAAAACACTAAGATTATGTGGTGAAGGCCTGTAATCCTCTAACCCTTTAATCCTAGGATGGATTCTTCTCATTTCAGAGGGGGGGAGGGGGTAAGGTGAATCAAACCAAACACATAAGGAAATAAATAAAGGAAAAGCACACATTAGAAACCTCAATCAATGCCTAAAAATAGAAATGGAAGGATGAAACAACTTGTGATTGAGGAAAATGTCAATAAAATTTGAAATCATTAAACTACGTGAAGGAAAAGTCTACTTCTGCCCTCAAGCATTTGAGTTCAGCAAGTAAGTAGTTATTTCCTTCTGTTTGTAATTATTCTAAAAATTACTAATGGTGAATATGGCTTCATGACAAGCACCCATCATGGCAAGCCAAGAAAAGGCTAGCAAATTGCCTTTTTCAAAAGAAGAGCAAGAAAAATATGGCCTTTTGGTGGAATCACAGGCCTTTTACCAATTTAAGTTTCGGCATGTCTTCAACCTAAACGATGTGGCCATCGAGGAACACACCATGAGGCATATCATAGACCAATGCCATTTGAAGAAATACATGGAAGCAGTGAGCCAAGAGGTCGATATACCTATTTTGAAGAATTTCTAAAAACTTTTAATAGGGAAACGTGCACCATCACCGTGCGAGAGGGGGAAGAGACTCGCCAAGTACAGATTGAGCTAACCCCAGACCTGGTAAAAAGGGCCCTAGGATTGGCTAATAAGGTGGAATGAAAGCCAAAGAGAGATGTGTATGCAATGCTAGGAGTGGACAAGGTGAAGGTCCATACCAATGATGGCATCAGCTTGGCAGATATCCCCGACCCGAGGATTCAACTCCAAGCAAAAATGGTGCACAAGTTGTTCTCTAGCTAGGCGTACAACACCATCATGAGCCACATTAATGTCCCTTTTCTAGATAGCATCTCAGCACGATTGCTAGATGAGGTGAATCTCAATAGTTTCATGAGAAAGATCTAGGCCCTGGAAACTGGAGGAGGGCCAGCAGGAGGAGACTCCCCAACTATTGAGGCCAAAAGGAAAGCCTCATCTTCTAAGGCATCAACCATTGGATTCAGTGGGGTCCTTATGGCCATTATCAGAGAAGCCTTGGGGCAAGGGTAGAGAGAAGGAGAAGAAGGAGGAGTTGGAGAGACACCACTAAGATCACCTCCTCAACAAGAGTAGCACACCCAAACAAGTGAAGAGATGGAGACTGATGATGATGAAGGTGAAGGAGAGTACCAGACTAGTCGACGTAGGCACAAGGAGCAAAGGAGGAATACTTCATAGGGAATGGGAGAAGAAGAAAGGAGGAAAAAAGAAAAAGTGAATTTGCAAAGGCCTCCCAAGGGAGTCTAAAAAGACCGAAGAAGTAAAGGAATAAGAAAGCAAAAGAAGAGGCAAAAAGGTTGAGGGAAGAATCCAGAAGGTTTGAAGAGGAGAGAAAAACGAAGGCTGCCGAAGAAGAGGCAGAGTTGAAAAGAAAGATGGATGAGGATATGGCTCTAGCTACGCACCGATCAATAGAGCAATAGAGCAAGAGAGATGAGCTGGATATCATGAGCCGGCAAAGAGAGGAAGGGCGAGCACTCATGTGCCTAAAGCCATGCTGCCTCCTCCAAAAGAAGTCAAGGGCAAGGAACCAATTATACTCATTCCTACCCTCCTAGTGCCAATCATGCCCACAGTCATAACCACCCAGGGCTCCATGCCAAAAGTAGACTCTAGTAATGTCTTAGCCTGGGTGCAATACCTTGTACATAAGGAGATAACCCAAGGGACCAGAGAGGGTACCCCAATGACAGGGACCAAGAGACCCGACTACAACTAATGCCAAGTCCAGGCAAGATCGAAAGAGGTAGAAGGTGGAAGCATCTACCACCTCCGTACCCACATCAGAGCTATCAGCTAAGGAGTATGATGAATATGTAGAATAGCTGTTGTCATAATTGAAAAAAGACAGTGTAGAAAAGAAAATAGTGACAGCAAGAAAGCTCAAACCTAAAAAGGAGGCCATTGCTACATTCTAGTTGGAGAAAACACCCCAAATAGCCATGGTCCAAAGGGAGATCAATGAGCTCAAAGAACATCTCCAGGCTAAGGACGAAGTGGAAGCTGAATGGCAAGCAAGACTGGATGAAGAAACCAAAGCCATATGGTACCTGTGAAGACACAACGAAAAGATTGTGAGGCTTTATCAAGATTTGCAAGATGAAATGGAAAAGATCACTAAAGTCATAGAGGAACTGGAGGGGTTGAGGGAGGAAAGAGCACAAAGGTACAAAAAAGAGGTGGAAAATTTGACACAAGAGGCAGCCTCGGCATAGGAAGAGCATCAAAATTTGAGAGGAGAAATGGAAGATCAAGAATGGAGGTTGATAGTGCTAGCTCACAGGTAGGAGGAAAGCCTCAAAGACATGAAGAAGAGAGTAGAAGAATGGGCCAATCAAAAAAGAAAGAAGAGTTAAAACCTTGGCGCATCGTCTAGAGCTCAAGTGGAGAAAGAAAAAGTATTGCTTGAAAGCAGAGTAGTGGCCGTCCACATGAGTTTCCAAGCCTAGCAATGCGACTTCTTCAATATACTACTTGTTAATGTAACCTAGACAGAGGAAAGGGAGGTCATTGAAACAATCAACAAGAAGCTTGGAATTGCACACAAGGCCCTGAAGGCAAGCCTCCAAATCCTGGTGCAACCAGCGGGAGTCCGTCTAAGCTCCGAAGAACAAAGAAAGTATCTATTACAAGCATGCTTGACCCCACAAGAGGTGCATGCATTAGGGTTCCTCAAAGGGATGCAGCATGAAGCCCAGCAAGAGGAAGAGGCTGGAGACTGAACTTCAAGATGGGAACTCATGAAGAGGAATCAGTCCCACTACCTCCTTCTCCACCTCCAGAAGACCAACAACCAATGGAGACCTCTTCCAAGAGGAGAGCAGCACTGAAAGAAAAGAGGAAACAGATGGTGGAGAAAGCTCAGAATAGGGCCAATTGCACCCATTCCACCAACCTCAGATGAACTCCTAGCAAGCTTCCACATAGATCTCATCACCTAGGAGCAATAGGAGAATGCACCGTAGCCCTTTGATCTTAATTTCAACTTCCCCACCAACTTGTGATGAGTCATGCCCATTAAGATGGTGGAAGAGGTGATTGCCATTGGAAGTAGGCTAAGAGACAGATGGTTGTAGGAGAGAGAGTAGAACCCCACCCTCTCAGGTAGCACTGAGGATGCAAAATTTTGGCAAAACAAGGTATTTGAAGTCCAGAGATCAGTGCTAGGCTATGAGTGCCAACCTACGTGGAGGAGGCATATTTGTGATGTAAATATGGACACTTCGATGGCTTTTTGTAACATCATGCCCTACGAGCAAAATAATACTACATTCATGCCATACCCTCTAAGGATAGGAGTGGATTTTGACACCAATGTCCACGATCCGTACGACTTTCTTGTAATCTACAATGTGCATTGCACGAAGCTTGAAGACGCCCTTATCTTCTTTTCTTTTTAGGTACAAATAAGGCTCCAATCCTCCAACTTTGGAGGCCCCATCATCCATGCAATGTGCTCCCGACCTCCACCACCTTCACAGGGTGATCCATTTCTTCCCAAGACCAATTCCCCTGAGACTCCATCATCATCAACTCACATGTGTGCCCTTTCTCATGAAACCTTCATTAGCTCAAAATCACAAGTGTCCTGGAACTTGCACCGGTCTAGGAGGGAGGTCATCTTATGCGACATGTCACCATGCAGACGAAAGAAGGCAGAGGCATACCGAGGCAACCCCAATCAAAAAGTGAATGAAGAAGCTCATTTGGAACAATACAGGAGAATGCAAGCTTTAAAAAAAAAGGGAGGCCCTATCAAGGATGAAGGATTCCCTCTCAAGGATGGATTTAAGCACTGAATATTTTAGCAAGGCTCTCTCAAGGATGAGGGAGAGCCTCCGAGGGCTCTCGTAAAGAAAGCACAAGGTGCAACTTGACGGTAAGAATAGGAAAAATCCATATTAAGATTGTGACATAGCAACCGCAGAGGGCAACAGAACGAATCTGTCTAACACCATCGTCAATTTCAAAGACATATTTGTTCACATGCCATTCTCCAAGGGGGGGATGTGTCTAACACCATCGTCAATTTCAAAGGCAGATCCATCCACCCACTATTTCCTGAGGATCTGTCCAACACCGTATTCAATTTTAAAAGATAGATCCATTCAAGGCTAGTGTCAAAGAAAGGGCCCACTCCAACTACATATTTAATTTCAAGGGCTCATCCATCCAACACCATCCCCTGCAAGGGCTTGTCTACAAACTCAAAAAATCCATCTGGCTACACAAATCCCACCTTTCAACTACTACACATCAGTGCCATGGGACTGGCACTAAACTAGGAGGGGGGTAATGTTAACCTCAGCATAAGTAAAAAAGCATAAAAAGTGGAAAAGCACAGGTCAAGATGACCTAAGAGAGGGGCCGAGGAGGAAATCAGACACAACGAAAGAGGCAGGCAGAAGAACAACTAAAATGCAAAAGCGGCCTCAAAAATCAAGTCCAAGGCAAAAGTGCATTTTTAAATACAAGGCTCCCTTAGAACTATTGTAAAAGAGTGGCATGCTCCCTCTTGTGCAAATTGTTAGATGGGCAGTAGAAAGGAAGCTAGGAGGTTATGAAGACAATAGGAAAGAGGGTCAAGGCCATGGTCGGCCATGTAAAAAAAGGGATAAGGGGATGACTACCCAAAAAAGGGTTTAGGGTTTTGTATACAAAGTTGAAAAGTGAATGAAGAGCTCATTCTTTGGTGTGTGGCAAAGTGGACTCTTCTTCTTCTCTCCTTTTCTTACTTGCTTGTGAGTGCTTGAGGGAGGGAGTGTGAGTAAGTGAGGAAGTGAGTGCATGAGGGTGAGGGATCTTGGAGGTGAAGCCCTCCACCAGCTCCTCTCTTCTTCTTCTCTTCTCTTCTCTTCTCTCGTCTCGCGCATGGCTATGGAGGATGGAGCTTGGAGGAAGAGGCTTGAAGATCCTTGAGCTTGCATCACGAATCATGAAGCTATCGGAGTGCTTGAGAGAGGAAGCAACTCAATTGAGTATCAAGGTAAGCTCACTACACTCCTAGAGAGGGATAGCACATCGGCTATGTGAGAGGTAGCCATTAGTGCTCGCTTGAAATGCTTGAAGAAATAAGCGATCCGTGGGTCTTGGCAGTTGAGTGAGAGCTCACCTTTATAGTTGCATGTGGTCAAAAGGTGTGGATGATATAATATTACATCCATTGATGGAATATGGGTTGGTAGAAAACATGCTCACAAAGTCTTCCATGACTTGGAGATCAAGATCTAGCATTGAGAGAACATGCTTTAAATGAAATATCTTCAAGAACACCTCAAAGATCTCATTGCACTAGCTAGTGAACCATGTGTCATAGATCCACATCGTAATGCTCTACAACTATCCATTGCAATAGGTAGTAGGGATATGCTAGATGTGAATAAATTAAGAGAGTATTTGTGATATTTCAAGAAATATCTTTGTTACCTCCAATGCATCTCAATCCTAGGCCCACAAAGAAAACTCTTGAGGAGATGGCCGATAAGTGAGCACAGCAAACCAATGAGCTAGTAATGAAGTGTTTAGTCTAGTTTGATACAAAGCCGACATCGCTCACACAAGCCTGCATTTATAGTGACATTGGAAAACCTATAAATGAACATAAATTAGTTCTTATGGAAGCCATTGACCTGGGACAAGCAACAACAAATTTTCTCTCACTACATGACCATTCCTTAGGAAATCATGAAAGGTATGCCAAAAGCCACAACTAGAGAGTTATGTTTAATTACATCCTTCTATACCACCCTTTGTGAGACAAACAACAAAAATTAGAAGCAATGGAACAGAAAGGAAAAGGGCACGGTGCCTTTGCACACAAATGGAATTCCAACCAAAATCTAGCAACTCAAATTGGCAATTGACTAATGATTGTATCTAAGCAAAGGAAAGCTCTTTAGACATCCATGCATGACCCCACGTATGTCACTCCTACATCCCTTCAAGTGTTATCACTCATCCATGATGTTGAACTTTCAACCATTTCTCAAAATCATCCATTGTTCAATAAGCTGCTCATCAAAGAAGATCTATATGTGGCTAGTAGGCTAGGAATAGGTGATATGGTACTTGATGTTAGCACATAGGTCTTTTGCCTTACCCAAGAGCCTACAATCCATGTTTGATAGCTAGTCTTCAGTTAAATATAGTCCTGACTTCTTCAAATGGTTCAATCCCAAGCTGAGTGATGTAACACCTACTTTATCTCTTGATCCCTCCCTCACACAACTCATATCTCCAATGACTAATGCAAAGAAAAACAAATTATCCAATATTTTTCCTCACAAGGATGGTAGTAATCATGTACCTCGAGGCTAGAAGTTAGCACCTCCTCAAGGAACTACTCAAAGAGACTCTACAAGGAAACCACTATCCTCAAAGATATACCCACAAGAAATCCAAAACACACAAGAGCCCCTCCAACGCAAGAATCCTTCCACATAATAGGACCAAAATCAAAGCAAACAGATGCCCGCAACTATTGTCACAATCAAATCCACTGACTTGATAGTTACCACTTCTAATCATGATGTCGAAACACAATAGTTGCACTTCCTAATCATGATGAAACCCACCAACTCCACCAAGGAAAATATGCCTACTACCTCAAAAAAGAGTGCTACTAGCACCAACCAAATGATCCCTTAGGATTCAATAACTCCCAAGTTAAGCTCAACATGCCCAAGACCTCCATCTCCATTGTTGAAGCCTGAATTGCAATTGAGAAAGTTAAAAGACATTGCAGAAGGAGGTTCCCACAATGAACATCAACCGTTCACTATTTGCCTTCAGGATTTGCATGATAAAATCATGTTCCTTACTCGTGTTTATGTCCAGTCTGATGTTGGAATCATTGCTAAGGAGTTTGAGGATCACTTAACATGGCAACTATCTTGGGAAGAGCACGAATATCTTAACAAGCAATACAGTGATTAGCTAGATAACTTTCCACAACTCATTCCTGACTGAGGAATGCCATTTGGTCCCAACATTCTACAATCAAGTATATGCTCCAACCATCAAGGAATTAGTAGCCCTCAAAGAGAAGGAAGAGACTGGAAGCTCCTTTGAGCAAATCTCATAGACTATGAGAACCTCAATGGTTGAACTCAGAAGTCAACTCATGAGCATTTCAAAGCAATGAGAGGTTATCTGAAATTCCCAAATTGACCCAACATATATAGCTCCGACTTCCCTTTGAGTGCTTGACATTCACTAGAGCTCTCGTAGACCTTCCCTTAAATCCACATAGAAGAAGAGCTCCACGTTGTGAGTAGATTAAACCAAAGTGTTGTACTTTTGATGTTGTTGTATATTTAACCCTAATGACAAAAATGCCACAATGTCTTGATGACAAATATATTATGCTCCAATATAATCCTAATTTCTATCAATGGCTCACATCTTGGTAGAGTAACCATTTACCATAAAACCTTGTATATTACAATTTTATGCACAACCAAATTTATAAAACCAAAACCAAAACCAAAAACACTTAAAACAAAAAAGAAGTTAAACAAAAAAAAATAAACTTAAACAAAATAAACTTTTTAAAAAAAACCTTGCACACCACGCTATTAATACCCTTGCAATGCTCGAAAGCATTGTAACTTTTTTCATGCAAGGAGGGAGCAAGTGGAATCAAGTGATTCTTGACATCATGAATAGGTAAGTGATATAAACAACAATTTTTTAACATTTTCTCTTAGTACTTTTTGAGCTCGTGTATATACTCTCAAGCCCTATCAAGTGAATGCGGACAAATAGGTAGTGATTGAGATGCTTAAAGTAGCAACAACAAAGCTATGGAAGACCCAAATGACATAAGAAAGATTGAAGCCATGGATGCGAAAATTTCTTAAAACTCCAAGGGAATGCAAGAAGAAAAGATCTTATTACGAGCCATTTTGTCAAGAAAATCACATTCATTATCTCAATCTCTCTATCATTCCAACATGAAGTGCTACACAAGCTCAACGTAATGGGACTTTGGACATGCTCTTATTCCTTCAAGAGCTTCGACACACAAGAATCAAATGACTACCGCTCACATAATCTCTCATACATGAATGTAAGCATTCCTTTGTAGTGAGTGTAATGGCCTTCCTTCAATCCCATGAAGGATACACTTTACACACTTTACAATCGAAGTGAGTGCTCCTTCAACTCTCAACACTCTATGACCTCCACATGAAAAAGAGAAGCATGGGCATAGCAAGAGATAGTGCTTGGAGAGAACATGAGTAGAGCTTCACCCTCTTGGTCCCTTACCCTCACTCTCTCACTGTCTTACTCTTACTTTTTCACTCTCACTCTCACTCCCTCTCTCACAATCAAAGTAGGAAGGCAAGTGCACAAATTTTTCACACACATGAATAGCTTGTTCTATTCATTCTCATCATTTCTCTACATAATATGTAGGGTTAGGGTTTTCCCATCCCTCTTGGGAACCCAACCCACCTTAGGGCCTCAAGACCAATCATATCTTATGAAAAAGTCATATTAATAGTAATTTTCAAAATTTTTCTCTCAGTCCTTGTTGAACTCAACAACATATGCTCTCAAGCCCTATCAAGTGAAGGTAGACAAATAGGTGGCCATTGAGATGCTTAAATTGGCAGCGAAGAAGCAGCAAGTCAACAAGCTATGGAAGACATACATGACAAAAGAAAAAACCTAGGAAATGGTACCACAAGTTTGATGCGTTTATGCATTCACAAGGATATACCCATAGTGTTATGGATCTGTGTTTATACATAAAGAAGGCTCATGATGATAGCCTTATGATTTTGGTAGTCTATACGGATAATATGCATTGAACACTCAGCCAATGCATTGATAAACCTCCTATAATAACCCACACATGAAAACAAATTTGGCTTTCTCTAGGGATGGTGGAATTGCAACTATAGTAGCTACCATTTTAGGATCAATAGCAATTCTAGCTACACTTCCTCAAGGGAGATATTGGCAAATGTCTTATCATCCATTCTCTAATATGATCTAAGTGTGATGAGCTAGATGCCTTGCAAACCTAGCTCAATAATAGCTTTGAGATGAAGGACATGGGACAAGCCTCGCATATTCTTGGGATGTGCATCACGCATGATCGCTCTCTGGGGCTCCTTTATCTATCAAAGGAGTATATTGAGAAAGTCCTTGAGCAGTTTCATGTGTAGGATGATAAGCGTATTGGTTGCCCTCTACCTTCTCATGTGAATGTTAGTTAGGCCGATTGTCCATAGTCTTGTCTGTAGTCTAATAAGAAAAAGGCCAAGATGGCCAAGATCCCTTCTACACCTAGAGTGGGTAGTTTGATATATACCATGATATCCACTTGTCCTAACATAGCATTTGCAATGGTGGGTGTTGCAGCATGCTATATGGTTAACCCTAGTAGATGGCATTAGGATGCCATAAAGGGTACCATGAGGTATTTGAAGGGCACACTAGCTATGTGCATATGTTGTGGTGGCCACGATATAGGAGTCATGGGATACACTGACTCTAATTATTCAAGACATGCAAATAGTAGGAAGTCCAACCATCTCTGACTATATCTTCACGTTTTACTGGAGGTGTTGTTTCTTAGATGTCCAGGGTGTAGAATTGCATTGTCCTCTCTAATATCGAGGCTTGTCGAGTATGTTATGGTCATTGAGGCTTGCAAGGAGGCTCTCTGGCTAGGTTGTCTAGTGGTAGACCTTGATATTACTAATGTGGTCCCTACATTGCATTCAGATTGTATAAGTGCTATCCAATTAGCTAAGAGTCTGATCTTCCATGTGAAGACGAAACATATTGAGATGTGTTATCGCTTCATCTCAAAGAGTCGTTGAGAATAGGTCTGATGACCTTATCAATATCTCAACTTCCCAAAATCTTGCTGATTTGCTCACGAAAACTCTCTCAAGGGCACATTTTCCTTCCTTAGAAAGTTGATGGGCATTAGATGAGATGATAATTTTTGCTCATCCTATTATACTAATGTAGATTTATATTGTGTTACTTTTTTCTCATTCTCTCCTCACTAGGGACATATTTGCCTTTAAGTGGAAGGTTGTTAGGTGTAAAGGCTCTTGTGTCTAGCTACGTGTGTATTACTACACTAATAGTACCCACATGCATGTACACTACAAGTGGCAAGCATCCATTATTGTCATGTCATTCTTTATTCTTTTAGTGAAATTTGAATAAAGGAAAGGACATTCACACATTGTGATTGTTGGAGCTCCCACATTTTGTATGTCTCTCTCTCTATTTCTCTTTCTCCTTCCACCATAGTTATTGCTTCTGCTCGCATGCTTACACTCTCGACTCGCTCTCTTCATCAAGATCTAGCAACCTTTTAGTTTTTGGGACATAAAGTTTCTAGTTGCTTATGTTTATGGCTAAGGCATGTAGGTGTGTGTATTGTATTTTCTATGGGCCACATTCTTTGCGAAGGGCTTGGCTATGACCACTCCTACGATGCAAAAAACTTAGATGGTGTCATGGAAGTCATGGAAGTGCTCGAAACTTTGATCACTCCCAAGTCATGGAAGTGCTCGAAAGTAGTGAAGGGCTAACATCCAAGAGCTTCTTATAAGAAAATTGAACCTAACAACATAAACAAAGCTTCTCTTCTTATTTAGTACCTTTCATCTCCTCTTTCTTGAACCTCTTCATAATGCAACAATATGGTATCTTGGAGGATTACAAGATTGAATATTTTGAATGCAGTGTTGAGGGAAGGATCAAGGCACAAGTTTAAAAGATATCAAGGATAAAAAACCTAGAAAGAATATAAGCATGCTCTTAAAGCTTGAAAAGAAATTAAGTGTGCTCATAAAGCCAAGTTTTGTTTACCAAATTGTGACTTGTCTATTGGATTATCTAAGCTTCTATTGATAAATGGAGAGACGATAGAGGATAATAAAAATAGAGGCATAGTACTAATGAGTATTGATGGTACAAAGATTTTGACAAGGGACGCTCTTATGCTAACTGACATGTAGGTTGGTGCTACCAATACAAATGTTTTGATTGTAAATACACATGCGAATGTAGTACTAGAGGGTCATGAACATGCATAGATCTTGATCAATTATGCTACTATGTTTTCTAATATGATAGTTGATGGATTTTATTATTGGATCCATATGCAAAAAATATATCTATTCTCATTTTTCTAGTAATAAAATATAATCTAGAGATCTTGATCTCGGATACTATTTTTTTTTTATATGCTAGTTAATGGGAGATGAGTTATTAAGCTTTGTGACAAAAAATGATTAGAGAATTCTACAATTAAATCTTTGTGACTGTCTTGAGTGGTTTGCACCCTTTGTCCATAGTGACCTTTGTGCACAAAAATAGTGATATCTTCTGGACCTTAACTCAAATCAATGAGATTTTTTATTCAAATCAAAGTGATGATGCCCTCTTTGAGATGATCTATAAAATTTTCTTCTAGATTCAATAGACATTTTATTGTAGCAAGCTTTCTATGATTGTCTTCATATTCCTGCAACTCAAACACTACCAATCCTGGCCAAAATTCTCATTGTTTGAATACCTAAAGGATTGAAAAGCCTTAGAATCATTGTATCTAGAACATGTAGTATATCGAGCATGATTCCAAGTACATTTGACCATCAATTTACTGTACAAACACTACATATGAAGGCCTCAATACATCTCGCATTGACTACATGCATATCAAGTACCATACATGAATGTCTTAACAAATAATGAAGTGACAGTGATGGGCACCTGCCACCTCTAGTGTACAAGTGTGCCGGTACTGTGAGTGTAGTAATACACGAGCAGCTAGGCACAAACATCTTTACTCCCAAAAGAACTAAAGCATCTCAAATCCATGAGCATGTACCCAAAGTTGATTCATCACCCTTTACATAAATGTTAGCTTCTTTTCCCTTTTTCAAGTTTCATTGAAACTCTTTCGAATGAACCAATCAGAGCATCGAGAAACATGTCCCAAAAACCCTTATCAGCATTATATATATAGCTCTCTTTTTTGTCAGTAAAAGATGCTTGTCTTTGAAGGTAGGATCTCATAGGAGAGTCCAATTGCTTTCTTTGAAAGAAGCTATTTTGATATTACTCTCAAGATCCCTAAAACGTTGGGAGTTACTTTTACAAATCACTTTGATTGCATTGTATTTGATCTTCTCCATCTTCTTCAGAATAATGATGAAAGACCATGAAATCAAATTGCAACATAACGGCTTTTTGATGGTGATGGACTCCTAGAAGATGCAAGCTAACCTACGATAAGTAGCTTCATCCAAAATAATAGCAAGAATTAACTATTGCTACAATATAGAAGGTCATTTCTTACTGATTCTAGTTGCCACTAGAAGGATCGAGATTTGCAATCATTCAATCTTATTGGCTTCACTCAAGTTCCCATGTTGATGGCTGCTCATAGAGATTGCAATTGGCACCATCTTCCAAGCTAACTAGCCTAAACACATAGACAAAATCTGTGATAATCTGCATTCAAGTTAGTTTTTAGGCCAAGAGACATAGGTGCTTTGCATTACACATAGCCTAGAATAGTATGCAAATAGGCCCTAGCATGAAGATTGGTTTAGGTATTAACCTAAATATGCACTCAACTTACCAAAAGCATGAACACAACCAACTCTTTGATGATCACTTTGTCACAAGGAAATATGCACATAGGCCTCAAAGATGTGGGATCTCAGGAAAGCAAGTCACAAAAGAGAACATAAGAAGAGATGCTTTGTATATTTTGCTCAACACTAAGAAAAATCTAGATTACAATCTCTCTTAGCTCCTTTGAGCTCAAAACACAAGTTTCATATGAGAAACTCATGGATGTTAGCCATGCACTTCACCCAAGAACTTTCACAACTTAGGGGTGAACGAAACTAACCTCAAACTCTACTTAGCCCTCCACTTCTTCCGAGCGTAATGCTACTCAGGAGTGATTGAGACTAAGTCCTTGAGTCAACTTTGATCAAAATATATCAAAACATCAAACATATTTTTTGACATTAAAATAAAACCCAGGTTGACGCATATCTTTCTACTCATTAGGCATTAATCCACACTCGCCATAACAACTTGTAAGGGATCTTTAAAACATATGGAGCAATTGTCTATATATTGGATTAGATATAGTCACCTTACTCCACATAAAACGAGGATTTGTTTAAATTAGAAAATTCTCCACTTACACACAAGTATCCATGACTTCGAGTCATTCAAGCAGCCATAAGCTTGCTGCTGGCTGAGCAAAGTCTTCATCATCATAAGAGGAATTCATAGTCTCTTCATCAAGGAGAGCACAAAGGTAACAAAGCCCAGAAGGAACTAAGCAAGTTTCATGTGCTGTAGTTGCTATTTACTTGCAATTAGGGTTGGTGAGAAATCCACTAGCCAAAGCTTGAAGGCAAAAGTGAAATCCTTTGTGACTTATATGACACTTAGAGTCACTATTATGACCCTTATGTGATCATGATGGGAATCTTCACCAGCACTATGTCATCCAGCTCGACATGGAATTACAATCCTTCATACTCTCTCTCGATCAACTTTCTGTCCTACAGGCTGAATGGACTCTATGGCTTATATCTTTGTTTTCCTCTGATCAGCACTGTAGCTCCCACGAATACATGGCGCAAGAATTTTCAGGAAGCAAGGAAGAAATTCTCCATTAAGCGTAGTCTCCACTCTTCGTTTTCAGGGTTTTGCCAATCAGGCGACTTGCTCCTCAATTGTATGTTGGTTGCATCTTGTGGCTTTGCTCCATGCCGGCTACTTACAACTATCCACCCTTCATAATATTCTTGCTCATGCTGATGTCGAACTACACAAAGCCTTATTCCCCGAAGTTGCGCTGATGCAATCACTAGCCTTGGTCGCTATTCTTCAAGACTTATGGCATTGCCTTCCTCTTCAATGGCTTCCACAATTAGTACTCAAGCAATTTGTGCTGTACGCCTGCTACTCTCTTTGTTACAGTTGACGTTGCTTCTACATCGGGTCATGCTGCAGTTTACACGGATGTTTGCAGTCTTTGCGTCGTCTCCCGGCCAACCAGCAATGGCACCCTGTTCCTCCGAAACAAGGGAGCCTCTCGTTTCTCCATGGTCCATGAACATGCATCTCCCCTCCTTTTTCTCCACAAAAAGCACGTATATTTTTATTTTCTTCTCTTTTCCACAAGCTAAAGTTCTCCTCTCCCCACTCTTCACCTTCTTCTCTTCTTGTTATCTCCCCCTTCCAACAAAGAATAGCGTCACAAGGCCAAAATAACCTTAGTAGCTTCTATAATCCATGCTACACTTAAATAAATGCATTAAGAAAAATGTGCATAAAACAATATGCATACAGATATGATTCCTTTTGCCACACTAAACCTCCAAGACATCTATGTTCCCATTGATGATCCTTCAATATCATAGGAATGCAAATATATTCACATGATAGTTGTCATCTACATTGCTATTGATTTTGCACAAGCGTAACTTCTTCTAAAGTGATGAACCAGCCACATTCAAAAAAGGGAAGACATCCACAAAGCCATCCAATGCAAGCACTTTAACTTTCCAATGTTGACCTAGGGTCATGAAGATCTTGTCATGGGCATATCTTTAGTGCCTCTAAGTCTAACATACTCAAAGCTTTCTTATAGTGGAGGACAATCCTTGAGATAACATTGCCATCTCCTAATGCACATAGCTTCTCTTTCAGCAACAACTAATCTTTCCTTCATGATCCTCCATGAAAGTACACTATCATAGTAGCACTACAACTATATTGCAAGGTTAATCTAGTTTGCTCTCCTCAATCAACAACAAATGTTGTACATCTTGAAAGTCATTCTCCTTGGACAGCATGGCATTCAAAAATATTTGGAGACAAATTCTTCAATAGTTTTCTCAAACAAACTATTGTAGTCTATGAACACCTCAACTCCATGGTAACAATTTGTGATTGTTTGCCACCTTGCTACCTATGGTGAATCAAACTGGAATTATGTTAGCTTATACAAGTGATAACAACAACTAGGCTTTGTATAGGTATTAGTACAAGGATTTTCTACATGGTTGGTAGCGGGAATTACATGTTGAGGAGTTGACATGGCTTCTGATTGCAACATATTTTTGCTTGGGTTAGATTGTTGGGAAGAAGACCATGGACCTATTAGTTGCATCAACTTTTGTTCTTGCTCTTAAGAAAACATTTTTTTTCCCCGACTTCAAACACGTGGCCACCCTCCCCAAATAGCGCATCCCCCCAAAAATCTCAATCTTTTTTCCACCTTAGGCTAATAGTAGCCTCTTTTTACATCTGACCTTAAGGTCCCCAAATCTAAGTTATCTCAAAGCTTTTTATTTTCCTTGATTGGGTAAAATTGTGATCCATTTCAATCATGTCCAATGGTAGATGGAAAAGTTGAACACCACCTTGTCTAGCTACTATCAAGAGCTTTCCTTTGGCATCTCATGCAAAGCAAGTGATGGATTCACCAAACTTTGTCATATGGAAAAGTTTACTTTTGTTAGAATAGATAGAGATGTTCACACCTTGGCCTCAAATTATTATGACATCCACCCCCTCTTTTGTCCACAGAAAGTAAACACCAAGGAAATACTTACATGCTATCTCTCGCATCAACCTAAAGCACACTATAAAGGATGTTGAATTTATTGTCTCTAAAAGCCATGACTTGCTGCCATCCTCCTAGTTTTTTTGTGAGTGGATACGCAGTGTCACAACATCATTCTGATTCTTGGAAAAAATAGACAAGGTCAGTCCATTGATTCCATCAAGAGAGCTACAAAAGTACAAGAGATAAACCTTAGGGGGGAGAGAGGGGAGAGAGAGAGAGAGAGAGAGAGAGAGAGAGAGGGAGGGAGGGAGAGAGAGAGAGGTGCCCCTAGACCATTATGTACTACTAAGGATCTCGTTATAGAGGATAAGGATAATCTCAAGAAGATCCAATATATATATATATATATTATGTACTACTAAGGATCTCGTTATAGAGGATAAGGATAATCTCAAGAAGATCCAATATATATATTTCTTCTAATTACAATGATATCAAGGGAATCTTGCCCCACATGTCAATACAGACAATTCCAATGAATCTTGGTACCAAGTTAATCAATCTATAGCCCTCTTTGATTTGTCTATCCTAGACACATCATGTTCAACTTGGAGAGCTAGACAATATCCTAAAGAGTAAGATTCATATATGCAATTGTGAATATAGATTGGCTATCACCCATTTTCATGCTATTACAAATGATTGGGAAATTCTAAGTATGCCTAGATTACAAGAAGGTTAATATAGCCACCAAGAGAGACCTCTATCTAGAGCCTTACACTAAGCATATGATTGCAAGTACATAGTAGACAAGAATATGTATAACTTTCTCAATGATTTTTGTGATTCTAATGAAGTGCAACTCCATCCAAAAAGATGGCATAAAATATCATTCCATTTCATTGAATGGGAATATTTACATGTGTAGTCTTCAATGCCATTGAATGGTAGTATTTACATGTGTAGTCTTCAATATCATTGAATGGGAGTAGTTGCATACATAGTCATTCCTTTTTCCTGACCCGTATATCAGTCGCGTCCTAGTGCTTGATGTGTACAATATTCAAGGACATTATAATATTTAATCTATATGATACTCAACAAATAAGTTCTTACTTCTCTCACTTATACATAGATTCAATATATTTTCTACAATCATTCTTTTAGAAAAAATATGAATTATATAGAAAGTGAAATAAATAAATTGTATATATTAGAGTATATTAAATATAGTAGAGCTACCATTTTGTGATTCTTAGCAATGAGATATTGTTTATAAATGCTAGGTATTAGAATTAAATGCTTTGAGTAAAGTGATTGCTTCATGAGCTCATTTTGTAACTAGATAACCACTTGCTTTGAGTTTACAGGTAATGTATTTTACATAGATTTCTATTCTCCTACTGTGGAATATCATTCTATAGATGTGGATACAATATACATTGTGATGGAGATATGTAGAACATTTGTATTTTGGATGTGTTGATTCATATCCTATGATATCCTCTTATATAGGAAATCATGGATACTATGGAAACAAAGAGATGAGAATAGGATGATTGAGTTGCTTTCAAGTTAAGATCATATAAGTGTCTTGTAAAAAACATAACTCTAAAGGAGAATAAGATTGTGAATGTGAATTAGAAAAAATATAGCCATGATTATTTCTAACTAGACATGCTTAGATATAATCTCCAAGTGAGAGTGAGTTTAATTCAAACCATTGGACTCAACTCTATTGTGAAGAAAATTCTTTAAAGGGGAAAGGAAAGGATTCACCTCAAGATTTTGATGATCACTTTATGAAGACTAAATGTGAAGGACCATGAAGAAGATGTCTAAACTCTACCCATAAGACTCTTTGTAGAGACTTTATGAAGACGATATCAAATTGTTAAAAAGACTCTTTGTGGATATTTTATAATAGAGACTTTGATTTAAAGACTCTACTCTTATGAGGATATACAAGAATTTGAATATGAACATTCATGTAAGTAATGCTCCAAATCTACAATCACATTTAAGACATGCCAACAAAAGAGGAAATGAAAAAGGTAAGTTACTTACCTTATTTACTTTGATATTTAAGCTTAATGAGTCTAAATTTTATTTAAAAATAAGAAATAAGATTTAGAAATAAAGCTTTTAAAGAGGGATTGATTGTAATCATCACTTTTGTAAAACTATTAAAGTAACTAAGTTTATGACCCATATATATTGTGGGAACTTATATGTATAGAATTTACTTAATCAATTGTAATATAATAAATAAATAATAATATCATCAAAATACATATCCATGTACTTGATATTAATTGCATTACTACTTAATCAATTGTAATATAATAACTAAAGAGTAATATCATCGAAATACATATCGATGTACTTGTTATTGATAGGTAGTATTGTTCAAATTATATACTACAAAAGGTAAATATAGTCATATGATTGTAAATGATATTTTTGATATTATTAATAGATATTATCATGATTATTCAAAAAAAATCATTAATTTCCTAAAATAATATAAAATAAACATTTAAAAATACTTTTAATGATGCTTGACCTAAAATCACCATTTTCTCTTACAAAAAGTTTAATTTTGCGCTAGTTGTATCATAAATATCTTTAAGTTGAGGAGAAAAATCTTGAAGGAAAAAGGTATTTGAGACAAGGGGGAATTCATGGCAAATCATCAACATGGACAACACCTCATCCTTCTTAGGCCTAAACATTTTCTCCCATAATGGAACAATAAAAATTCATTGCTATCAAACAAAGACCTCACTCGTGCTATCAACACAATAATCACTACCCATCTCTTTTTCTACATTTTCTTCTTTAGCAAGGATGAAAGCTAAGCTACCCTCCACAGCTAACATGGCTCCCCCCATGTGAGTATCCAAACCATCCTATTCCCTAGCAACCTTAATTTCTTCTCTTGAATCATTGATAGGAGTGGGATTTGGGTATAGATAATCTCTAACAACTACCCCACTTGTGCTTGACAACTCACCTTGATAACTAGGGGATCCTCACCTTCATTGGGAAACAACAAAAAGGTGGACATTCATGATAAATAATCTTTTTGTATGCATAAAGATTAGCCTTTTAGGCTTCTTACGAAAGAAAGGTGAGAGATTCTTACAAACATAAGTTGTTTCCAAAACTTCTAATCATTTAATGTGTAGGTTAGATGCTCACAAGGCACCCAATCCTTCCTCAAGTTCTAAGAGATAAAAACATAGTTTTCAAGGTGCTCATTCATGTATTACATTGTATATTTGAAGCCAAGTGTCAAGCTAAATGCACGATAGTCAAGACATTAGATGAAATTCTACTATTTCAAAAGCATCTCTCACTTTGCTCTAACTAACTATGCATCGTTCTCTCTATCCCTAGATTCTATCCCCCAAAAGTAATAATACAAGACTAGCTTCAAGGTATAGTGAACTCACCAACTTACCTTTCTACATTGTTCGTAGAATCTTGAAGACTTGAAGGCTTGAAGATGGTTTCAGGACCCAAGCAACATGATCTAATGCTATGACTCCTTTACATCCACCACTAAGTATGTTGCAATATGAGAAAAGAAGAAGAAGAAGAAGAAGAGGAGGAGGAGGAGGAGGAGGAGGAGGAGGAGGAGGAGGAGGAGGAGGAGGAGGAGGAGGAGGAGGAGGAGGAGGAGGAGGAGGAGGAGGAGGAGAGAGAGAGAGAGAGAGAGAGAGAGAGAGAGAGAGAGAGAGAGAGAGAGAGAGAGAGAGAAGAGCTTCTCCACACTTGTCCCTTTGCTCTCTTGGAATCTCACAACCTTAAATTGAAACCTCTTGTCATGAATGGGAAGAAGAAGAATGAAAGCAAGAAGAAGACATAGAGCTTTATTATCCCGAACTCCTCACTTAACACCACACACACACACACACACACACACACACTCTCTCTCTCTCTCTCTCTCTCTCTCTCTCTCTCTCTCTCTCTCTCTCTCTCTCTCTCTCTCTCTCTCTCTCTCTCTCTCTCTCTCTCTCTCTCTCTCTCTCTCTCTCTCTCTCTCTCTCTCGGGGCAATGGAATAGAAGAAGTAAATGAACATTTAATATAGAGTTACACTAGTAGAGCATTCATAGCATTGATGCATCAAATGGATGATTACAACTCAGACCTCCCACCCTTATATAGACCAAAATTAGGGTTACCATTAGATGTATAATCTTGAGATAAATGAGAATCTGCATCGCTTTTGTGTTTTAGGGTTTCCACAATGGATAACCTAAACAAACCTAACCTACACTATTTCAATTGCACTTTCATGTGTGAAATCCATATAACAATTGTGGATGTACAAAAACTAACCATGGAAAATATTAAAATGTGCACAGTTTTGAGCCTATCTCTCACAAAATAATACAACCATAATCATGATATGTACTCCTTGAAGTATGATAACTTCCAAAAAATGATATATTGCACCTCCAATAAATAGTGATCCACCAAAAATAACTTTTACACCTACTCTTTTCCACTTCACCAACGCAAGAATGGTGACCTAGATTTTCCACAAACTATTTTTCCTCCTCATGCCATATCCATCACATCAGCTAACATGACCACCAAATAAAGACAAAGAAGAAGGTAAGGTTAAAAGAATAAAAAAGAAAGAAAAGAATCCTAAGGTTCATTAACCTCTTTGTCATACTAGTTTATATGCAATACATATAAAAGAAAGTCAAAGAATTAAATCACATAGGTGGGAGAACTGAAAAAGACAAATATGATGAGATTAGGAGTGCTTCATTGATTCACTTCTATGGGTTTCTATAGGCTTTTTGGCATCGAAGTGGTGGGATTATCATATTTCTACCTCATAGGGATGGTGTGTTTTTAGAACAAAGTGGCATGGTATTTCTTCCTTACCATTCATTGTTTATTGAAGTAAATTGTGTGAAGTGAAAGAAAGAAGTCAAAGAAAAGAGATAGTGGGTGAGGAAGTGGACAAATGATCCATGGAAGTGTGAAATGATGGAAGATAAACAAGAGTGGAAGAATTGTGAAGCTTACATCATGGTTCTTTGGTTTGTGGATGCTCACCATTAAAGTGTGGAAGGAATGATAGCCTCCAATTTTGTCACAAAAAGGGCTAAAAGATTTGGGTCTCTTCATTAACAAGTCTTTGATTTTATCGAAAATATTTGTGCTACGTACACATTCATTGTACTTCATTCGTATATGTTTCGGTGTATTTTCAAATGCCTGGCTTCAAGCTATAAAGACCATCACATATGTCTTTTATTTTTATTACCTTAGGGAGATTGCCTTAAATCCATGCAACACCTTAAGCACTCATACCTTAGTTTTTGTACAGATAAACTATTTTGATTTAATAAAGATACAAAGAGGTGTGAAGGGAGTCTCAAGAGAAGGTGGTTCAGGGGGTTGGAGCACAGTTGATGCTTGTTGCTCTTTAGCTTCTCTCTTCCTTCTTTCTCAAACTCTTTTTCTATCCCTTCTCTCTTTTCTCTCATACTTGTGCAACAACTATGGATTCTTGGTGTATGAGTTTGAAGGAAGAGCCACCCAATTTTGCCTCTTGATTGGCATGGATAGATGTCTTGAGTCTTTTGTGTGCATTTGTGTGTATGTATTTTTGTGCAAGAGAGGTGTACTTGCAGGTTTCATGGTGAGGAGTAAAGCTTTATGCATATAATTTGTTGCTCGTTTGTGCTTCTTGGTGTGTTGGTGAGAGTTTTTAGTTTATGGCTCCATTTCTGGGACTGCATTAGCCATGGATTCTCCAAAGAAGAGCTTGCTTGTGGATGGTCTCATGTGCAAATTTCTCAATAGTAAAACTATAAATAATAATAATATTTCTTTAGTGGAAGAAGAGGAGAGGTAGATGACTCTTATGTGATGCCATCCAAAGAGGTAGGAGTCTATGCATCTTCTCAGAACTAGGCAAAAGAGGAGTCAATAGGGATGATGAAGAAGGTTAATTAAGAAGAAGAAGAAGAAAAGCAATGATTTGATATTGTAACTCCCTTCTTTTCTTGCTCTTGTAGTGTACCTCTAGCCTTCTCTCCTTTCCATGGCCACAAGAATACCTGCACAACTCCTGAAAATGTAGTGGGTAGCAAGTCACCACTATCACAAACCTTATCTTGGTATTGGGCACCATGACTTTGAAGATTCCAATGTTCAAATGCAGCATTATCGTGATGGTGGGCTATGAGTGCAACAACAATATCAATGTAGTCAAAGGTGCCAAGATTGTGGTAGTTGTGAACCTAATGCATAATAAGGAGAAATAAAAAGAAGATAAATGAAGAAGAAGTAGTACTGATAGTAGCTAACCTATCACAAGGCATAGCTACTCCCTCTCTTTTCCACTTCACTAGCGTAGGAATGGTGACCTCGATCTACCATGGCCTATTTTTCCTCATCACCCCATATCCATCATAGCAGCTAGCATGATGATCAAAGAAAGAAAAAGAAGAAGATAAGGTTAAAAGAATATAAAAGAAAGAAAAACACCCTAATGTTCATTAACCCCTTTGTCATGCTAGTTTATATACAATACATACAAAAGAAAGCGGAAGCATTAAATCACACAGGTGGGAGAACTGAAACACACGGGTGGGAGTTTATATGAAATACATACAAAAGAAAGCGGAAGCATTAAATCACACGGGTGGGAGAACTGAAACATACAAATCTGATGATCAAGAGTGCTTCTTTGATGATCGTTTATGAGTTTCTGTAGGCTTTTTGGTGTTGAAGTGGTGGGTTATCCTATTTCTACCTCATGATGATGGTGTGTTTTAAGAACAAAATGGCATGATATTTCTTTCTTACCATTCATTCTTTATTGAAGTAAATTCTCTGAAGTGAAAGAAAGAAGTCTAAGAAAAGAGATAGTGGGTGAGAAAGTGGACATTTGATCACGGTTTCGAAGGGTTTTGAAAGCCAAGACGCGACCACAGAAGTCCTTGTTTAATTTCAGGATAGTATGTCCATTCAGTTCACATTTGATAGGGACAGAATTTGCAGTCCTTATAACTCTTTGCTTCCATAATGCCTTTTCTGTAAACCAGGTCCTTTATCATTAAGCTTTTCCTGTTTCTTTGTAGATTATACAACATTTGACCCTAGCCATCAATCTTTAATATCAACATGTTTATGTAGCAGCAACAGCTCAGTAGTCTTTTGTTTGTAATAATTTTTTTTTTTCCATATGCATCATCAGTTTCATACAGGACATAATCTGAATGACCTTTGCTTAGAAGTTATCCTTCATATAAAAAACAGTGGGGAGAACAGGGGAGGTACCAGTGGATGAATGTTTGGTATCGAGAAAAGCAAAAGAAGCAGATGACATTCTCTGATCTGTAAGGGATACTAGTAAATATCGAGCATAGGGCACATCTCTGCTGAAGACACTTCACTTATATCTGCCAAGAGGGAATTGCAAAAAGTACTGGTATGTTTAAGCATAGGAGATTCTTCAGAAGGGAATTAATAGGCTTTCCACAGGTCATTCCAATTATATCACATAGATTTTTTTCTATTCATCAGTTTCCCACAGGACATCAATAATAGGAAGTACCAGCATTGTAACTTCAATTGGCATATCCTTCATAATGCTTCCTCCTGCTTGCAATAGCATGTGTGCAGCAATCAACCCGCTGCCTCAGTTCCATGCTGCAAAGGCTGCCTATGAGAGTGAAAAGTGTCCAGAAGATGCAGCAACCAGGGAGAGCAGGATCAATAGGTTCTTCTGCTGGAAGGATCAATGGTGCTAGGAAGCTCAAGTGACCGGGTGAGGATGAACTAGATGACCATCTTCTTTTGAGAGAATACCAGGGTGCTAATTATGGCACCATCTTGTAGCGATCTCGGATTGTTAGGAGGATGTTCTACGCTCATGCACCTCCATCGTCGCTTGAAGCAAGTGAGCAACATCAAGGAACAAAAGGCCCAATAATTGAGTGATGATTAACAGCCCACCTTCATCGATTCAATATGCCAACGAAGATCTTAAGAATAATGTCAATATTTTTGCAAGAGGTAGATTTCTTGCAGAATTCTTTGGTCGCATGCAAAGGAACAAGACGAATTCTTCACTTTGCTACCATCTTCTTTGTCGACTTCATCCTTCTTCACGATCATGTTGTTTCGTCACACTGCAGCTCTTCGTCATTCCAGTTCTCGTCGTCTTCACCTGCAGCTTCGTCCTTGTCTTCGAGCTCACCGAAGTCCCTTCGTTCCCCTCTGTCACAGTAGCAGTCTCCTTTCGAGCTTCCCTCTGTTCCGCACAGTACAGTATTCCCCCCCCCCCCCCTTTCCGATTCAAAAAAAAAAACTCATTTCTTTTTTTTTCCTCAAAGATCCCAGAGTGCGCGTTCCTTTTTTTAAAATTAGCTTTTCTGCCCCCTTTCGAACCAGTAAAGCGGCTCCTGAAAATAGCCATCTAAATTTGTTCTTTTCATGATAGCCATCTAAATTTGTTCCTTTCGTGGGCCTCTTTGGCACAACCATATCTTTGTCGTTTCCTTTGATGAAGACCTCAATCAAGTTTCTGTCGACTGTAAGCTTGTTCAGAGTAAGTGTTCCTACAAGCCTTCAAGCAAAGAACAAATGTTGCAGCATCTGCAGATACACCTTCCACCTGCCTTTGTTTCAAACAATTCAGCACTTTCTCACCAAGTCCTTGTTCAACATAGCCTGTTAATAGAGCAGTCCAGGAGACTGCATTTCGAACTGGCAACCTATCAAATGTGTGCTGCGCTTCTGAAAGTAAGAAGCTTTTCGCATACACATCCACAAGTGTGCTTCCTACATGAATGTCATTTTCTAAACCTCTCATGACAATTTCAGAATGCATACCTTATCCTGTTCCTATGGTTGCACAAGCTTTCAAGCAGATAATATATGTAATAGAATTGGCATGCACCCCTTGATGTTGCATCTCCTCATAGCATCGCATAGCCATATCACCTTCACGATTATGAACATAGGCATCTAGCATTATTGTCCACGATATAACATCATGGACAGTCAATTTCTCAAATGCTTCTCGTCCTTCCTTGATAAAGCCACATTTTCCATACATGTCCACGAGCATGTCACCAACAACAGGGTCTCTTTCTAGGCCCCTTAGGATGATCTCAGCATGTATCTCTTGGCCCATTGGGAATGCTCCTATACTGCCACAGGCTTTCAAACAAATCCTTGGTCACAATCAAAGTGGTCCATGAGATTGCATCTCGAGTTACCAGTCTACCAAAACTCCTTGTTCTTCTCCGTCTTCAGCATAGAATAAAAGAGCAAACATAACAACTAAGTATGTACAAAGTATCAAATCACACACACAACTTTTGGGTGGTTTCACACCTCGAATGCGCAGCAATACGACATCCACCCCCTCTAATCCTGTGCATCCTCCGGATGGGCCAACTACCCATGATCGTTATCATCAAGATCCACAAACAGATCAATCTCTTCATTATGCATTTCCGGTAGATCAACAAGATTATCTGTCATATCATCTGTCTCTTCCATTGAAGTTTCTTGTCGTTGCTCTTCTCTTGAAAATTCTTCCAATGCATAATCCTCTCTTTTCTTGAAAATCTTGATTCTTTTTCCAGCAATAGGCACTCTAAGCACTGTCCCATCCAATTTTGTCAGCTCATATGTTGCATTATCAAAGACATGTCTGACTATATACGGCCCAAACCATCTTTTCACCATCTTCCGAAGTGCAGTATGCTGATTTTCAAGGCTGCTATCAAACACCAATACCCAATCTCCCTCTTCTATTGCTCTAGGCCGCAAGCGATGCCTGCTATCAAACCTGTCCTTATTCCTTAGTCTAGCAACCTTCAACCTGTCAATAGCTAGCTGAATATCCTCAGGTCTCCTCTCCAACTGTCGAACCCGAAGAGCTAAGAGCTCCTCTCTCGTCAAATCCTCCTGCCAAGGTAAAACTGACCAAGTCAAAGCACAAGTTTCAATCGGCATAACAGGTTTCTGACCATACATCAACTCTACAGGCATATATCCTGTGGTAACACTATGAGTTGTACGATCAGCCCACAAAGCAAATGGTAGAAGTCTCGGCCATTCTCCAATCCGTCCTCTGCATGCTTTGGCCAATGCTTTCACTATCGGCGGATGCCCTCTTTCACTCTTCCCATTTCCCTCCGGATTGTATGCTGTGGTTAAAGCCAACTTGATTCCTAGCTGAGAGAAAAACTCCCTAGCTTCATCTACATCCAATTCACCACGATCCGCAGTGATCTTACCCACACAACCATACCTGCAGAAAATTTTCTCCAATAAGAACTTACAGACTGCACTAGTGGTCTTCGTTCTCAAAGATCTGCCCTCAACATGATTGGTAAGATCCTCTCTAGCCAAAACAATGTACCTCATCTGCCATAGACCCATAGGCATGGTAACCAAATCAACTACCCACTTATAATGAATGCATAGCGGATAGGTCGGATGAAGCTCATCTCGATGACGCACTACTGAATACATCTGACAGTCTCTGCAAGTCTCAACAAAGTGAGAAACATCTCTATACATGCCTTTCCACCAATATTTCTCCTTGATTTTCTCATAAGTAGCCCACACTCATCTATGACCAGCCCAAGGACTCTCATGAAACTCCCTCATCACCTGTAACTGTGTCTCTCTATCGCAGACAACCCGCAAAGGTAATCCGCCTCTTTTCTTCGGATGCTTCCAAAGAAATCCGTCCTTGAGAAAATAACCATAGGCTTTCCTTCTGATCTTCTTAAACTCTTCATCTATCCATTCATCTCTTTTGCTTAGTGTACTAAGGTACCTGCCAATCTGCAACCAATCTCCAACATAGAGTTCTTCTGTGAAAGCCACAATATCATAGACATGACAAACATGATCAACCATAGTGGCTGAAATTTCTGCATCATCCTCTTCTGCAAGTAGAGTCTCCTCATCATCATATCTAGCTCTAGACAACATATCTGCCACTCGATTATCCTTTCCTGCTATGTGTTTAAATTCCGAATTTAATGACTTGATGTATGCAATCCATCTCAACATAGCTATATCCGGAGTAGAGCAACTCGTGATCATACCAATCAATGGCAAGCAATCTGTCTCTACCACAATTGAAGCTCCAATAAAGTACTCCTTGTCACATTTGAGAGCCGTGACAATCCCCAATAGCTCCCTCTTGATTTGCGAATATCTCCTCTGTCTCTCGTTTAGGACTTTCGCCCCAAACCGAATAGCGTACCTATTTCCATCTGCATCATCTTGACCCACAGCCCAACCTATGCCAATTGGACTAGTGTCAACTGTCAATACAATAGGCCTTTCACAATTATAATCTGCTTTCCTGAGAGTAGGAGCATTTTGCAATAACTTCTTCAATTTCCGCATGGCTCTAGTATGGCTCTCATCCCAAAATAATTTCTGCCCCTTTCGAAGCAGCTGATACAAACAATCTGCTATGTGTGCAAAGTGAGGTATCCAAATCATATAAAACACACAAGCACCAATGAATCTCCGTACCTCTGAAGTAGTAGAACAATACTCCGCAATCTTGCCTATAGCATTCACCTTATCAGGTGAGGGTTTCCTGCCATAATATCCACACATATGCCCAACAATGACAACCTCATTCACTCCAAAAACAGATTTTTGCCCTGAAAGTGTCAAGTTCACTTCTTCTAACCTGGCGAAAATCTTCTCACATGCTGAAATATGATCAGCCACAAAGTATCTGCATCCCTGCTCATTTAGGCTCTCATTCTTCTCTTCTTCTGCACACCCCTTAATGGGCACATCATCCAAGAAATGCATGGTAAGCTGAGGTATGTAATCAGGAAGGACCTTATGCATGGCATTCATCATATGCGCAACAGAATTAGTGGCACCTTGAGGCAAGGTACACATCCTGACAAGCCCAATATGAGTTCTCATGGTGGTTATGTCCCTGCTTTCCAAAGCCAGCTGAAACTGATCATATCCTGAATACAAATCACCCAAAGAATAGATGGCACGTCCAGCAAATGCCTCTGCAAACTCATCCACAACTGGACCTATACCAACATTCCTGATAGTAACTCTGTTCACTGGCTGCATGTCCTGAATAAATCGGAGAGTACCATTCTTCTTTGGAACTGTAAACCACCTGTTTGAGTATGGTGCAGATGAAGGCTCAAGGATTCCCATCCTGATTTCCTCATTCAATAAATCAATCAGCTTTGGCAAGTGTGCTTTAGGCACTGGAATAGATCGGAGATTCCATGGGATATGAGGAATAGTAAAAATGATCATAGGAGGAACAATATCAGGATTCACACATCCAATCTCATGTGGGAAAAAAGCAAATCCCTTTCCATGACGCTCAAGCATCTCCTGAAAGCATTGCTTCTTTATGGGTAACAAGAAATCACCATTTCCAATTTTCAATTCAGCAAGAGTCTCTACTGAAAATTTATGACCAATATGCTCCGCATTCCTCAAAATTTGCTGTTTAGCAGCCCTCTCTATTTGCTGATCACTGTCAGGTGGAAGCGGTACAGCAACCGGCTTCACCTTCTTATCCACAGTTTTGTATTTCGTGTCAACCCTGGCTTCATTATGCTCTTCTGCATTACATAAATCTTGCTGTAAATCAGTAATTCTGCACACCAATGGCTGAATATTCTCAGCCCTCTGCTCTATGGACTGCATAGGAACAGCCCCAAACTCTGAATGCTGAAATATTTCAGCAGTAAACTCTGTTGGCTGAAAATTTTCAGCCCTCTGTATCTCTAAAAGCTGATCATAATCAGCTGGAAACTCTGTTTGCTGAATTTCTTCAGCACTCAACACTCTTTGCTGAGTTACCTCAGCCTCTGACTCAATCTGTGACACAAAATCTGCAACTTCATGAAACATATCCAGGGACTGCACTAATACATTACCGTGACAATTCTGCATATCAGTTTTCAACATATCTCCCATCTCTGTCATCGTATCTGCACAAATCACACTGTCATACATCCCATCTATGTGCTCATCATCCTCCAAAATTCCTGCATTTTTCAAATTTTTCTCCTTCTTGCATATATACTGCCTGGCAGCTCTAGGCAACCTAGAAGTCTTCTGATAACTCATCGAACTGTTTGCTGAAATCCCAATAAAACCGGAGGAGAAAACATCGCTGCCAAGAGGTGAGAACTCCAATCTCCTCTCCTCTGTACCACCGTCGTCTCGCGAAACGGCGGTACCTAATGAAAACCCGAATCCCTCACAATGGGCAAAGGTGCATCTCTGAGAGTATCTCTGTTTCTAACATGGTTCACGCATACAGTCATAAACTGAACTGCTCTCATACCATCTTTACTGCGAATCCGTGCATAAGCAGATCCATCATCCATGACCTTTGTTTCCATGCGCATCTCTGTAATGAATGGCTGACCAAGAATTATGGGATAAGAGCATGAATCCTGCACAAAGAAATGAAAATCCTCCTCTACATCACCAATAGAAACCCTGACACTAGGACAAGCAGCATACAAATCACCTGCAGTGTTATTGGCGGCTCTCATACGCCACCCATGCTCTACATCCATAGGCCATCTGTCACTCTCATAAACTCCACGAACTATGAGATTAATCTCTGAACTATGATCAACCAATGCAACATAAGGCACCTGTTTCTCTCCAATCTTTACCATCGTCTCTGTAGTTGCCCTAGCCCAATGGCTCCGCGAAAAGTGACTACGCGGTATCAAGACAAGCTCATCAATTTCAGCATAATGCATAGGCTGAACCCTCTTCTCTACCTGCGGAAAAACAGAAGCATTATCAACCATAACCTCATCCTCATCCTCATCCAACTCCCCAATCAAAACTCCCTGTGTATCAGTGGTAGACAACGCATGTCTTTTCCTCTTCAAAACCTCCTGAAACTGATCCTGAAACTCTTTTTGAGATGCCCAAAATCTCAGAAATAGTGAAAGTCACCTCACTGCCAAGTATCTTATCATTAAAGATTTTCTTCATGTCTGTAGATGTCTCAATATCAGACATCAATCTGAACCCTGGCTGCTTTCTCTCTCTAGGCTCTTGCCTCTTTTCTCTCTTTTGAGCATCTTCCATCTGTCGATCTGGCCCTGATCGTGAAGATGGTCCTGCAGTAGGTGGAGTAACAAATTCACCCCCTCTAGTCTTCTTAGCTGCACTTGGATTTTCTTCATCCCTCTTACGCTTCTCCTCAACAAGTACATCTGCACCATGAGACTTAGCCAAATAAGCATAAATAGAATACCTGTCAACAGGCGAGTCCCAACCTGTCTCTGATCTGATGCTAGAGCCTGCACTAGTCAAAACAGTTTGCTGAATTTTCCCCTTGTTTGCAGTCTCCATAGCATAAGTCCATAGCGCTGACTGAGTCTCTGAACCCTTCTCAATCTGGACTCAATATGCAGAAGCATCACCTCTAGCTGTCACATAAGAAGTACGCGCAGCCATGTCCTCCACTAACTTCTTCATTCCACCTTTTCCAAAGTTGGTAGCAAGTGGAGCTCCTGTCTCAGTCAACCAAATCTTACCATCTTGCCCCCAATATACCAAATTCTTCCTCCTTGCATCCTGAAAAGATTCACAATCCCTGCAATGCTGATGGTCCATACTATCGCACCAAATACATCTCCGATCTCTCCTCGGTGCACTAGGAGCGCTCCTAGGTGCAGTAGGAGCACTAGAAGAAGTAGTAGGCGCAGTCGAAGCAAACTGCTCCTTCAACTTTCCCACCAACTCCGCTTTGACTGACTCCAGTGTCAAATCTGTGATGCCTTTGATTATGTCATCAAGAGAAGTAGGCACCGATGGAGCGGATGGTTTTGGAGCAGAAGGTGTAGGCATCGGCCGTGGAACAGGAGGAATAGGTGGAGTGGAAACAGTAGGCACCGGCATAGGCCAAGAAACTGGCTGAGGAGGAGAAGAAATAACAGGGATAGAAGCAGGCATAAGAGCTGATGATGGTGTAGGTGTCATGGAACCATTCTGTAGACGAGTCTTCCATATCCTCCTCTTGGTCAAAGTCAAGACTGCATCCTGAGCATCCTACCAATCAGTTTTAAGACCCATAGGCTTCGTGCGATCCTCAAGAATCTCACCCAATTCTTCCTGAAGAGCAGGATCTGCAGCTTGTAAGAAAAACTCAACTTTTTCAACATCCAATGCTCTTTGTTCAATGGCATCAAGCTGACTATACCTCTCTTCGAATTCTCGAATCAACTCCGAAGCAGCTAGACCTTTGTTTGGCATGTAGACCCACTCTCGGAATGACCGCCGAGTGGCCATACCAAAGTCCTCAAGGAAGTATTCTTCTTTTAGGGCCTTCTTAAAATCTTGCCAATGTGTATTTTGAATAAAAAGATCAGTCACTTTTGTCCTCAAAGCAGGTGTGACAAGACGAAGGAAGTACTTACTCATAAGTCCTGCAGAAACTCCAAAAAACCCCATCTTGATCTCATAGGTCTTCAAATATGCTGAAACATTATGCCCGTCAAATAGCTTCTTCTCATTCTCAACTGCTTCAATAGCCTTAGTCGCGCTGTTTGCATTCTCCTGCTCCGAATAGAGTTGCCTTTGCTGAGACAACTGCTGTTGATGCAATTGTTGCTGTTGCTGCATATACAATTGTGTTTGCTGATTTTGGAGCTGCATATACATGGACATATTCTGCAAAATCTGCTTTAGATCCTCTGTTGAAGTACTTGACGTAGCAGTCATTGATGGAGCTGAAGTAGACGCAGCTGGAGTTGTAGAGGAAGCTGAAATAGAGGCTGAAGTATCTCCCATCCTGAAATTTCTGCGACGCTTTCACGTCGGGTTCACCAAAGATATCGAAGGGTTTTGAAAGCCAAGACGCGACCACAGAAGTCCTTGTTTAATTTCAGGATAGTATGTCCATTCAGTTCACATTTGACAGGGACAGAATTTGCAGTCCTTATAACTCTTTGCTTCCATAATGCCTTTTCTGTAAACCAGGTCCTTTATCATTAAGCTTTTCCTGTTTCTTTGTAGATTGCACAACATTTGACCCTAGCCATCAATCTTTAATATCAACATGTTTAAGTAACAGCAACAGCTCAGTAGTCTTTTGTTTGTAATTTAAAAAAAAAATCCATATGCATCATCAGTTTCATACAGGACATAATCTGAATGACCTTTGCTTAGAAGTTATCCTTCATATAAAAAACAGTGGGGAGAACAGGGGAGGTAACAGTGGATGAATGTTTGGTATCGAGAAAAGCAAAAGAAGCAGATGACATTCTCTGATCTGTAAGGGATACTAGTAAATATCGAGCATAGGGCACATCTCTGCTGAAGACACTTCACTTATATCTGCCAAGAGGGAATTGCAAAAAGTACTGGTATGTTTAAGCATAGGAGATTCTTCAGAAGGGAATTAATAGGCTTTCCATAGGTCATTCCAATTATATCACATAGATTTTTTTCTATTCATCAGTTTCCCACAGGACATCAGAAATAGGAAGTACCAGCATTGTAACTTCAATTGGCATATCCTTCATAATGCTTCCTCCTGCTTGCAATAGCATGTGTGCAGCAATCAACCCGCTGCCTCAGTTCCATGCTGCAAAGGCTGCCTATGAGAGTGAAAAGTGTCCAGAAGACGCAGCAACCAGGGAGAGCAGGATCAACAGGTTCTTCTGCTGGAAGGATCAATGGTGCTAGGAAGCTCAAGTGACCGGGTGAGGATGAACTAGATGACCATCTTCTTTTGAGAGAATACCAGGGTGCTAATTATGGCACCATCTTGTAGCGATCTCGGATTGTCAGGAGGATGTTCTATGCTCATGCACCTCCATCGTCGCTTGAAGCAAGTGAGCAACATCAAGGAACAAAAGGCCCAATAATTGAGTGATGATTAACAACCCACCTTCATCGATTCAATATGCCAACGAAGATCTTAAGAATAATGTCAATATTTTTGCAAGAGGTAGATTTCTTGCAGAATTCTTCGGTCGCATGCAAAGGAACAAGACGAATTCTTCACTTTGCTACCATCTTCTTTGTCGACTTCATCCTTCTTCACGATCATGTTGTTTCGTCACACTGCAGCTCTTCTTCATTCCAGTTCTCGTCGTCTTCACCTGCGGCTTCGTCCTTGTCTTCGAGCTCACCGAAGTCCCTTCGTTCCCCTCTGTCACAGTAGCAGTCTCCTTTCGAGCTTCCCTCTGTTCAGCCGCAGAGTACAGTATTTCCCCCCCCCCTTTTCGATTCAAAAAAAAAACTCCTTTCTTTTTTTTTCCTCGAAGATCCCAGAGTGCCCGTTCCTTTTTTTTAAATTAGCTTTTCTGCCCCCTTTCGAACCAGTAAAGCGGCTCCTAAAAATAGCCATCTAAATTTGTTCTTTTCATGATAGCCATCTAAATTTGTTCCTTTCGTGGGCCTCTTTGGCACAACCATATCTTTGTCGTTTCCTTTGATGAAGACCTCAATCAAGTTTCTGTCGACTGTAAGTTTGTTCAGAGTAAGTATTCCTACAAGCCTTCAAGCAAAGAACAAATGTTGCAGCATCTGCAGATACACCTTCCACCTGCCTCTGTTTCAAACAATTCAGCACTTTCTCACCAAGTCCTTGTTCAACATAGCCGGTTAATAGAACAGTCCAGGAGACTGCATTTCGAACTGGCAACCTATCAAATGTGTGCTGCGCTTCTGAAAGTAAGAAGCTTTTCGCATACACATCCACAAGTGTGCTTCCTACATGAATGTCATTTTTTAAACCTCTCATGACAATTTCAGAATGCATACCTTGTCCTGTTCCTATGGTTGCACAAGCTTTCAAGCAGATAACATATGTAATAGAATTGGCATGCACCCCTTGATGTTGCATCTCCTCATAGCATCGCATAGCCATATCACCTTCACGATTATGAACATATGCATCTAGCATTATTGTCCACGATATAACATCATGGACAGTTAATTTCTCAAATGCTTCTCGTCCTTCCTTGATAAAGCCACATTTTCCATACATGTCCACGAGCATGTCACCAACAACAGGGTCTCTTTCTAGGCCCCTTAGGATGATCTCAGCATGTATCTCTTGGCCCATTGGGAATGCTCCTATACTGCCACAGGCTTTCAAACAAATCCTTGGTCACAATCAAAGTGGTCCATAAGATTGCATCTCGAGTTACCAGTCTACCAAAACTCCTTGTTCTTCTCCGTCTTCAGCATAGAAGAAAAGAGCAAACATAACAACTAAGTATGTACAAAGTATCAAATCACACACACAACTTTTGGGTGGTTTCACACCTCGAATGCGCAGCAATACGACAACGGAAGTGTGAAATGATGGATGATAAACAAGAGTGGAAGCATTTTTTGAGCCTAACAATGGAAGTTCATCATGGTTCTTTGGTTCGTGAGAGCTCACCATTAAAGTGTGGGAGAAATGATAGCCTCTGATTTTGCCACAAAAAAGGTAAAAAGATTTGGGGCTCTTCATCGACAAGTCTTTGATTTTATCCAAAATCCTTGTGCTATGTACACAATCATTGTACTTCACTGATATATGTTTTGGTGTATTTGTAAATGCTTAGCTTCAAGCTAAAAAGGCCATTGCCTATGTCTTTTATTTTTACAACCTTAGGGATCTTGCTTTAAAGGCATGCAACACCTAAATGGCTCATACATCATTTATGTATGGTCAAACTATTTTTCCTTAAATGCTTGCAACACCTAAAAGGCTCATACATTATTTTTGTATGGTCAAACTATTTTGATTTAATAAAGATGCAAAGAGGTGAGAAGGGAGTCTAAAGAAAAGGTGGTTGAGGGGGTTGGAGCACAACTAATGCTTGTGGCTCTTTAACTTCTCTCTTTCATCTTTCTCAAACTCTTTTTCTAGATCCATCCTCTCTTTTCTCTCATACTTGTGCACCAACTATGGATTCTTGGCATGTGTGTGGCACCCGATCTTGTATCTTGCTTAGTGTGGATAGATATCTTGAGTATTTTGTGCGTGTATTTTTGTGTAAGATAGGTGTACTTGCAGGTTTCATGGTGAGGAGCAAAGCACCATGGATATACAATGCTACCCAATTATTCTAGTTTTGTGCTTGTTGGTGTGATAGATGAGAGCCGGTCATTTTTTTCGTTCCTTTGCCATGATTGGGCTAGCTATGAATTCTGCAAAGAAGAGGGTGGCTGTGGATGGTCTCATGGGCAAATTTCTCAATAGCAAAACTACAAAGAACATTAATATTTCTTCAATGGAAGAAGAGGAGAGATAGATAATTCTTATGTGATGCCATCCAAAGAGGCAACAGCCTCTACGTCTTCTCAAAATGAGGGAAAAGATGGGTCAATAGCGACGAAGAAGAAGGTTAATTAAGAAGAAGAAGAAAAGCAATGATCTGATCTTGTGACTCCCTTCTTGTCTTGCTCTTGCACTGTACCTCCCGCCTTCTCTCCTTTCCATGGCCAGAAGGCAACCTGCACAACTGCCGAAATCGGAGCAGGTAGCAAGTCGCCACCATCACAAACCTTATGTTAGTAATGGGCACCATGACGCTGAAGATTCCAATTGTCAAAAATGGTATTATCGGGATGATGGGCTGTGAGCGCAACAACAATATCAATGCAGTGAAAGGTGCCAAGATTGTTACGCCATATCCATCACGGCGGCTAGCACGACGACTAGAGAAAGACGAAGAAGAAGATGACGTTAAAAGAATAGAAAAAAAAGAAAAAAAACTTCATTAGCCCCTTTGTCATGATAGTTTGCATGCAATACATATAAAAGAAAGCCAAAGCATTAAATCGCATGGGTGGGAAAACTCAAAAAGACAAATTTGATGATCGGTGCTTCTTTGATGATCTTTTGTGGGCTCCCATCCTTTTTGGTGTTGAAGTGGTGGGATTATCCTATTTCTACCTCATGATGATGGTGTGTTTTGAGAACAAAGTGACATGGTATTTTTTCCTTATCATTCATTGTTTATTGAAGTAAATTGTGTGAAGTGAAAGAAAGAAGTTAAAGACAAGAGATAGTGGGTAAGGAAGTGGACAAATGATCCATCGAAGTGTGAAAGGATGGAAGATAAACAAGAGTGGACGAGTTTTGTGAAGCTTACAACGGAAGTTCATCATTGTTCTTTGGTTAATTGCGGGAGCTCACCATTAAAGTGTGGTAGGAATGATAGCCTCTAATTTTGTCACCAAAAAGGCTAAAAGATTTGGGGCTCTACATTGACAAGTCTTTGATTTTATCCAAAATCTTTGTTCTATGTACACATTCATTCTCGCATTCATTGTACTTCATTGATATATGTTTTGGTGTATTTGTAAGTGCTTGGCTTCGAGCTATAAAGGCCATAGCATATGTCTTTTATTCTTACAACCTTAGGGAGATTTCCTTAAATGCATGCAATATCGTAAAGGTCCTACCTTAGTTTTTTAATGGTAAAACTATTTCCATTTAATAAAGATACAAAGAGGTATGAAGGGAGTCTCAAGAAAAGGTGGTTGAGGGGGTTGGAGCACAACTCATGCTTGTGGCTCTTTAACATTTCTCTTCCTTCTTTCTCAAACTCTTTTTTCATCCATCCTCTCTTTTCTTCTCTCATGTTTGTGCTGCAACTATGGGTTCTTGGCATGTGAGTCTGAAGAAGGAGCCACCCAATCTTCTCTCTTGATTGGTGTTGATAGATATCTTGAGTCATTTGTGTGCGTGTATTTTTCTATGCAAGAGAGGTGTACTTGCAAGTTTCATAGTGAGGAGCAAAGGTCCATGCATATACTTTACTGCAGTTATCCTGGTTTTGTGCTTCTTGGTGTGCTCGATGAGAACTGGTGATTTTTGGTTATGTTATTACCAGGTCTGGGCTAGCCATGGATACTACAAAGAATAGGTTGTTTATGGATGGTCTCATGTGCAAATTTCTCAATAGTAAAACTACAAAGAAGAATAATATTTCTTCAGTGGAAGAAGAGGAGATATAGATGATTCTTATGTGATGCCATGCAAAGAGGCAGGAGCCTCTACGTCTTCTTAGAATGAGGCAAAATGGCAGGACCCTTTAAATCTATGCAATCTGTAAATAACCCCTTTATATTGCACCCTTGTGTATGTTAAAAAATATATAGAAATGGTATTTTAAAAATACGTTATTTTGAACCCAGGTGATACACACATATATTCATGAGTAACTTACCCGAGGGTCAATAGTGATGAAGAAGAAGTTTAATTAAGAAGAAGAAGTAAACCAATGATCTGATCTTGTAACTCCATTCTTGTCTTGCTCTTGCAGTGTATCTCCCACCTTCTCTCCTTTCCATTGCCACAAGGCAACTTGCACAAGTCTTGAAAATGTAGCGGGTAGCAAGTGGCCACCATCACAAACCTTATCTTCGTAATGGACACCATGATGCTAAAGATTCCAATTGTCAAATATGGAATTATCGTGATGATGGGCTATGAGCACAACAATATCAACACAATCAAAGGTGCTAAGATTGTGGTAGTTGCAAATCTAACGCACAATAAGAATAAAGAAAAAGAAGGTAAATGAAGAAGAAGAAGTAACAATAGTTGTTTTACTACCACAAGACATAGCTACTCCCTCTCCTTTTTCTTTCACCAATGCATGAATGGTGACTTGAATCTACCATGGCCTATATTTCCTCCTCATGCCATATCCATCATGGCAGCTAGCATGACGACTAGATAAAGATGATGAAGAAGATAAAGTTAAAAGAATTTTTTTTATAAAAAAAACCCTAACATTCATGAATCCCTTTGTCATGCTAGTTTATATGCAATACATATAAAAGAAAGCCAAAGCATTAAATCACATGAGTTGGATAACTTAAAAAGACAAATTTGATGATTGATAGTGCTTCTTTGATGATCTTGTATGGGTTTCTATCCTTTTTGGTGTTGAAGTGGTGGGATTATCCTATTTCTACCTCATGATGATGCTGTGTTTTGAGAACAAAGTTGCATGGTATTTCTTCCTTATCATTTATTTTTTATTGAAGTAAATTTTATGAAGTGAAAGAAAGAAAAAGACAAGAGATAGTGGATGAGGAAAAGGACAAATGATCCATGGAAGTGTGAAATGATGGAAGATAAACAAAAGTGGAAGAGTCTTGTGAATCTTACAATCGAAGTTCATCATGGTTCTTTGGTTCGTAGAAAATTACCATTAAAGTGTGGGAGGAATCATAGCCTCCAAGTTTATCATGAAAAGGGCTAAAATATTTCAATGGGTCTCTTCACCAACAAATCTTTGATTTTATCCAAAATCTTTGTGCTACCGTAAACATTCATTGTACTTCATTCGTATATGTTTCAGTGTATTTTCAAATGCTTGGCTTCAAGCTATAAAGGCCATTGCATATGTCTTTTATTTTTACAACCTTAGGGAGATTGCCTTAAATCCATGCAACACCTAAAGGGCTCATACCTTAGTTTTTGGATGGTCAAAGTATTTTGATTTAATAAAGATACAAAGAAGTGTGAAGGGAGTCTCAAGAAAAGGTGGTTGAGGGGTTGGAGTATGGCTGATGCTTATGCCTCTTTAACTTCTCTCTTCCTTCTTTCTCTAACTCTTTTTCTGTCCCCGTCCTCTCCTTTCTCTCATACTTGTGCAGCAACTGTATTCTTGTCATGTGAGTCTGAAGGAGAAGCCACCTAATCTTGTCTCTTGATTGGTTTAGATAGATGTTTTGAGGCTTTTGTGTGCATGTGTTTCTATGCAAGAGGGATGTACTTGCAAGTTTCATGGTGAGGAGCAAAGATCTATGCATATGCTTTACTAGCCAGTTATCATGGTTTTCTGCTTCTTGGTGTGTTGAGTGAGAGCTGATCAAGAGGAAGAGGAGTTTCTAAAGGCCAATGCAAATTTACAACCATAGTGCATAGTTGATGTTTTACAGATTTGTGAACAATATGTGCAGCCATAGAGTCCACCACATTAACCCCTGGCCGATGAAGGAGGAGGACCTTCCTCCAAATATTTTTTAAATCCAAAGATCAAAATCTAAAATAAGAGTAGAGGAGGACCTACCTCCAAAGATTTTTGAAATCCAACACTCGGAATCTAAAATAGTGGATAAAGAAATTGAAGATGTTTGAGAAGCTGAAATAACAAAAGTATTGAGATAAGAGAGAGAGAGAGTTTTAAGCTCAAATAAGTAGAAAGTCATGACAGTAAAACTCAATGAACACCATATTGGGAAATATGGGAATTTCCCATAAGTTTGGGACACATGGTCAAATCTTTGGATTTGTCATAACTTGAATACTATAACTCCAAATCAAGCACTCTATATCTCAATAGATTCCATTTTTCAAGTGCTTTCCAATGATAGGTCACATCATATGGTTTTGAGAAACTTATGGGCATGTTATCTGGGTGGCACCTTTTTAGTATTCAAAAAATGGGAATTGGGAGATTCCCAAACTCACTAATATTGTGTTAATGAATCAACTACAATATTTATTGGTCACTGATGAAAATCAATGCTCATCTTGAGCCAAGATTTTCGAAGTAACTGATTATTTACCGAAATAATTCAAGGATGTGTTTGCTTGGGGTTATCCAAAAATGAAATGATTGGATCTGATATGCTACCAGCACCCGATTCCCTTGAAGCCGGCTGTTGTTTTAGTTTGAATGAAGAGATACCATATGAGCCCGTACATAGCCAAAAACATCAAAGAAGAATTAGACCAACTACTCCGAGTTGGCTTCATAGCCCTCGTAGATTGACTCGACCAGTCTCACCAACTGTCATTGTCTCTAAGAAGAATAAGAAGTTGAGGATTTGTGTTGACTATAGGAAGTTTAATGCTACCACCACTTTGGATCTATTCCTTATTTCTGACATAGATAATATTCTAGATAAAGTGGCTAGCCACAATATGTTTTTTTTTTAATGGATTTAATGGCTACAACCATGTTCGGTTTGCTCATAGGATTAGTACAAAACAACTTTCATTACAATATGAGGTGTCTTTGTATGTACACTAATGTGGTTTGGTCTAAAGAATGCTCCAACTTCTTTTCAAAGGGACATGTAGGAGATATTTGGCCCCTATCTGACTAACTTCATGAGAGCTTTTCTAGATGACTTGAGTGTGTTTGGGAAAGTATTGCTCCATGTGATGCACCTCCGCTTACGTTGAACAAGATGTAGAGAAATAAGTTTGAGTTTGAATCCTTCAAAGTGTATATTTAATATTGGATGATGTATTTCTCTTGGCCATATTGTTTCCAAAGATGGCATTGCTATCAACCCCATGAAGGTTACAACCATCATGGAGGTTGTAGTGCCAGATTCACTGTCCATAGTTATTCGATTCTTGGGTTAAATTTGGAGGTATAAGTATCACTTGTGAATCTTGGCGCATTTAGCTCTTCCCTTGAATCAGTTGTGGCACATGTGGTAAAATCTATTTTTAAGTGGAATAAGGAGGTAGACCTAGCATTCTGGCAACTTAGGGTGCTATTATCTTGAGCACCAATCTTAATCTCACTAGATTTTTAAAAAACTATTTCATGTCTTTGTTGATGTGTTTGATGTGTATATTGGCAATGTCCTTATGTAGGATGATTCCCATAGGTGGTTCTCTCCAATCTTCTATCTCAGGTAAGTTACTCATGAATATATGTGTGCATAACATGGGTTCAAAATAATGTATTTTTAAAATATGATTTTTTACATATAGATGGGTGTAATATAAAGGGATTACTTAAATATTGAATAGAAAAGGGTTATGTTTTATGCAAGAAAATTTTATAGATAAGGATATTTGCAAATAGGCCTTGAATGCACATGATGTAGAGGATATACATATAGTAAATTCCCGATTCTTCTATGCAAGTCGAACATTATCAAAGGCAGAGAAGAATTACTCTACCATTAAAATGGACTACTTTGGTATGATTTATTCCATAAAGAATTTTCATCATTATTTGCTAGGGCATGCTTTTAATTTGTATGTGGATGACTTAGCCTTAGTTTACCTAGTTAAGAAACATAATACAAAAGGAATATTAGCAAGGTGGATTCTACTACTATAAGAATTTGAGTACAAAGTAATATATCGATCGAGAGCTCAATATGTGATTGCTAACTTTCTTTTGCAACTAGATTCTGGAGAAGCACTAGTAGGTGATTTCTTGGAGCCCTACTTATTTGAAAATGATTCGCTCTCTAGATCCTGTATTTTGAGGCCAACATGGGCCAATTATATCATTGCCCCTTATCTGGAGTGCTATAGAGAGTGCTTTTACCAATGGAGCATTTTCTAGTTCTGAAGGGTGCTTATTAAGGAATTTCTAATAGCCATTTTGCTACTGATGTGACCATTAGAAAAATCCAATAGGAAATATTGTGGTGGTTGACAATGTATGGAAATGTGCATAAGTGGATCCAGCAATGGGATTCCTCCCAAAGGTTATTGCCAAAGGTTGAGTCAACAGAGACCTCTTGTTGCTTCAGCCAATCTTACCCTTGGAGCCCTTTCATAAATGGGTGGGTCCGATCTCATTGACTATAGCATACACAGAAAATAAGTACATCTTGATGCCCAATTTACTACTATACAAATGAGTGGAAGCATGGGCTCTCCCAAACAACACTACCAAATCTATTGCCAAATGGTTATTTAAAGATATATATACCCAATATGGTACCCCCCATAGAATTGGTGAGTGACAAGGTATGCATTTTATTGATAAGGTCATCAAGAAACTTACTTCATTTTTCCTCATTGTGCACAAGAAGTCATCATCACCGTATTATCTGCAAGACAATGGCTTAGCAAAAATTCACAAACAAAGTGCTTTGTAAAATTGTAACCAAATTGGTAGATCAAACCAAAAAGATTGGGATACTAAACTTTTGAAAACATTATGGACCTACCAACTTCCATAATAGTAGCTATTGAAATGACACCTTAAAAATTGGCACTTGACTAAGAAGCCATCACATCACTTGAGTATATAGTCTCGAATTGATGGATCAATGTACAAGGTTGGCTCATCTGAAGGAATCTCTTCCCTCTCAGATGGAAGCTTTAGCAGAGCCCTGGAAGAAGAACAAATTCAACGTTCTTACATCTTATCTGAAGTCGAAGCTCAGAAAAAGTATCAAGTTGACCAACTTTCCAAGAAACAACACTTCTAGAAGGGCCACCTCTGTCTTAAGACCCAAATGGGCAAGCTTTTGAGCAAGTTGATATTTTGATGGAGCAGCCTCTTCTGGGTATTCCATGATTCCAGTACTAACTATTTCTACCTGACTAATTTATAAGGAAATCTATTACCAAAGCCTATCAATGGGTTCCAGCTATACCATTATCGTGCCAATGGCTTCCAATGTCCATTCCCCATCGCCTCAGGTTTCCCTATATCTTTGCCACTTCTTCATTATTGGATTTTTGACATTTTACCCCACATGTCACATGCCCTTAGATTGAATTGGATTTATAAGTCATAAGTCAAAGTGAGTTGGCATTAATTTATGAACCCCACTCATGTAATGAAATATCACTCCCCGATCAGCATGGTATCTCAAAAAGCTCATCTTAATCATGCACTTTTATGGTCTCTTCTATTGATGTGGTGAGCATGGATTGGCTAAAATACATTCATATTAACTCAATGTCCTTTTGAGAAAGTTTATTTCTCTCATCACCCTTATCTTTCATCTTATACTTATATTCATCACTTTGTTTTAATGATCGTCTTTCACCTCTTCTTGTTTCTTTGCATATTCACCTTCTCTGTTCCCACTACCATGGCTACCTTTCAACTCAAAAAATGAAGAATTCTTCCCTCACAATCGAGTGAATATCACTGCATTCTAGTTCTAGATAGACTCCTTGGAGCTCAACCACTTCATTAGCCTTCTATGGGATAGCATTGCAATGCATCCCAAAACATAGTCTATTTTGGATTAGCTCGTCTTAGACTTTAGTATCTACATCTAAGGTCAAAAGTACTCCTTGATAACCAAGTGGGTCTAGGAGAAGTTGCCTCTCCCCTGTAATGGCAACCCCAACTCTCCACTACTTCCCACCTCAAACATTGAAGGTGTATTTGGTTTGATTCTTCACAAAGAATATGGCATGACCAGTCTCCATGACCTCCACAAGCTTGATACTTTAAGATTCTTGGTGGAGGCCCTCTATCTTCAAACCAAGGTGTTTAGTGTATTTAGAAAGGTGCCTCCTCTATTCTTCTATGATTTTTCTCTTCCTATTGCCTAGATGCATGTGTTCTACAACTACCTCTTCATAGAGGCAAAATGGTTGGTTGGCTAGTAGTGAAACAATGAAGATAATGTGCAATCATCATTTTTCCTTGCTCTTTCCCCCACCTACTATTATCAACCCAGCCCAACAACTTCCACCACATGCTTTGTTAACTCCACCAGTATGGCGACTTACACCTAGTCTCTCATCAACCAAAATGTTGCTTGAGCACTCGTCTCTCATAGAGAGCCAAAGCTAAGAAAGAACCACGTAAGGATGAGGGAGAAGAATTCCCAAATATTGATGATTGAAGTAAGGATCATGGAGGTAGAGATCCTAATCTTGATAATCCATCCTTGAAGACCCCTCCTCTCCCAATCAAGATATCATGAAGTTGGCAAACATTACCCAAATTTGGGCCTACCTTGCTAAGTCTGAAACCCTATCCCTAAAATGTTGGCACCACATCCATGCACTTCTCAGTGTCAAATCCATTCACAAACAAGAAATGCATGACTTGTAGACCTACCTCGACTATGTCATATTTGAGAGTGATCAACTTCAGCAACAAATTTGGCTGGGAGTACTTGGAAAAGCTCATGAACGAGGTGATCTTTCATAATGTACTACAACCTTCACTCTGGGCCTAGATCAATTTCTAGCTACAACAACACAACCTACAATATAATCCCCAAACTTGCTTATTGCAGTATGCATATCTATCCTTCATGTTGGGGATCCTACATGCAAGCACAGGCACACACGCAGCCATACATAGCCAACCCGCTCTCAGTGGTATTTAGACTTAGTATTTTAGGACTTTGAACTCAATCACACACTTTATTGATCAAGACAAGTGCATGGAGTGGACAGGCAAGAGAGACGACATTATGCAAGTTGTGAGGACTATAGAGTGTAGAATCCGAGGAGCACATGATTATGACATGCCCATCATATGGACACATACGGGCTGACTTTGATATCCCTTTACATGGGCCACTTCACCAATTTCTGCCCACTAATCCTATAATGAAGTTAACTGCTCTCATCAGCCGCATGTTATACTCTCGGGAGAACCACACTGCATAGAACATTCTTTCACTTTAGCTACCCTTTCCTACCATGGGAGAGGAGAATCATTGTATATTTGGGAAGCTCTCATGGGTCATAATTTGGCCTTCCATGGACGATAATAAACTACTCTACTCTAATCCCAACCACCACCACCACCTCCACCAAACCACAACCCACCCCACCCCTTACTTCCTCCCATCCCTCCTCCAGGTCCTCGATTCCCATCATCCCACATAAGCACCAGATCCAAATCCAGCAAGATGATGTGTATACCATCAAGGATGAAGGAAACACCATTGAATAACTGTGTGTGTTTGAGTCCACTATGTGTTCTATTATTAAGGAAGGACGGTGATAGTTAGTAGTATTAAAAGTAAGATGGCTAGTGTTACATTGATGAGTAGATGGCTGCAGCGACAGTTATGGACATTGGCAATGGCACATGCATAACAAAGTATTGTAGTTTTGGTGGCAAGTTATAAAAGGGAGAGGCTTTCCCAAGGGGTTCATGCAAGTGTTTTCTTTGAGTAGTTTGGTAGTTGGATGGTCTGATAGTTCACAATCGACTTGTTCTTTGACTAGTATTCTAGGTGCTACGTCAAGCTATCCCCAATGTATATCTTAACTCATGATCATTAACAATAGTGTTGTCCCCCTTTGTATTTTTGTTGTCTCTAAGTATACAAAGTTATGCTACTTCTCCAATGTTGGCCTTTGTGTATTTGAATATTGGCATTTCCATCTCTGATGAGACTATCGTATTGGATATGGATATCAATGCACTTGGGAGTTTCGGTTGAGTATATCGTCTTTATCCTTGTTATTTTGGCTGTCTATCTTCTTACCACAGAAAGTAATTGTATGTTAGGATGTCGGTGTCCATCTATGTCAGTTTTGAGTATGATTGCACTCTGCCATGTGGTGATGATGCTTGAATCCAAACAACAACCATCCTTGATGTGAAAATGTCCCTTTGCCAATCCTTAAATCATGAGGCCATTACTAGGGAAAGGGTTTGAGAACATAGCTAACTAGTGAGAAATTGCTCTTTGTAATCCATAAAGGATCAATAACCCAACCTTATGGTTCATTGAAATATTGAACCTCATTTTCACAATGTAATCTTAAGTTCACTAGAACTGAGAACTTTAGTTTCCACTTATAGCAACTCTCGACAAATGCACCACTTGTGGAGACAATCTAAAATGGGCCAGAAAATGGCTCTCTCAACATTAAAGCTAACTCTTGGATCTCACAACCTAGCCCCCACAATCATGCTACCATGAGCACATTATTATACAATAGATATATTCTCTAATACTCTAAGATACTTAATTTCTATATAGTTGGATATGCTAAATTCCTAGTTTCAAACTATAAGTAAGGGGCATTCCATATAAGAAGGGTGTTGACACCCATGGTTACATATATCTAGATACCCCCCCCCCCCCCAACTCAATGTTGTAGCCTCTATCATTGTTATTCTTTTTTATTAGGGTTGGTCCCCTCCAAGTGTCCTTCTTTATCTAGGATGCGACAGTTAACTCCTCTCTTGCTTACTATGACCCTCTTAACAACCACAAGACTATGTCTATCTTGAATCTACTTGCATACACTTGGTGGTGGCCCCTCTAGTCGAATAGTCTATCTTTTCCATTTATGCCAAGATTGGCCCATTTAAATGTTGTATGGGATTATCCACCATGCTCTCTACAAGCAAGGTAATTTGACATGAATTTTTACTCCAAATGTTGCAGATTAAGAATATATCATGGTTGGATACTCCACTACTTGAAGTTTGACTTTATGCTTGGATCCACTTCCAGCTTTAAAATGATTCATGTCTTACACCTTGATTACCTTGTAAAATGGGCTTCCTTTAAGTCTTCTTTCTTTATTTTATGCTCAAAATGAGTTGCAGAACCTTCAAAAGGACCTTAAAAACCCCACAAAATGCCTTAAAGTTTCTCTTTAAAATCTTCCCTTAGGATACCATAGCCTAAGAAGACCAAAAATAGGAAGCTAGTATTGGCATTACATGCGACTAAGAAAGAAAATTCAAACAAAGAGGGCAAAAAGTGAAAGACTTTAAATCACAACTAGATAACCAATAGACAAAGCTCGAATTTTGTTGCAACACACTTAGTTTAGCCCCAAGTTCAAGACTGTAGCTCTCAACAAATGTCTCTTATTACCTCTTTCATGGCACATTTACAAAATGAGATGGATAATGAGATTACATAAGCATTAGATAGTTGCTTCATAACATCAAACATTGCTGCCATTAAATGGAGAGTCAAACATATTCCAATCAATGAATGGATGCTTACGCTAGGTTCCTTGCAAACAAAACATCTAGGAAAACTCTAGCTCCTTGATCCGTGTGATCATTCCATTTGTCACCAAAAATGCCTATTATATGGGTCTCAGGTCACTTTTGTGCTGTAAATTCGGCTCCTAAAAGTTAATTCTCATAGGTGACCATAAGATAGGGTGACTCAGTCCCGTCAAGCCCACGAATTGATTTGCACAAATATAAAGCATATATAGCTACTACAAACAAGAATATACAATAGAGCACAAACACAGCTCTTACCCTACCCCTTACAAAATTCAAGGTATGAATTCCATGAGGAATAGACCAAGCATAATCTAATAAAGATCCGAAGCTAGTCAAAAACCAAATACTCCAACACCACAAATGAGCTAAAAAGAGCTATCAAAGGAGTCATCCTAAGTGGTGATTTGACCTATCTACCTAACCTAGGATAACATGACTAGTGACTTCTACTAGGCAAGGACTCTTATAGCCTGGGCTATTGAAAATCATATATTTTTTCACATTTTTTCTATCAATGTTTTATACTCAAACATGTAAAAAGGAGGGAGCTGAGCGTATTGTGACCTAAGGAGAACAAGACATCAGCCTCTCAGATCTAATCTTGGTATCCAAGAACGTAACAAGCTCTCGCGAGACGACACTAAATTATTTTTTCTTCTATTTACTTTTATTTTCTCTCCAATCATCCTTATTTATTTTTTAGCTAAATGTCACCTCTAAAAAGATAAAGCATTAGCCCAGGTCTATTGAATCGTCCTCCTTAGGTTATTTTTTAAGGGATAAAAACCCCTTTTTACACACCTTTGTATCTTGTAGATTTCAAATATATTCATCGCTTTTCCTCTTTTATTTGGTAGACTTTCCTAGCAGTCTCACAACTAAAAGAAATTTCTAAAAACAACTGCCTAGCAAACTAGTAGGATAGGGTCACTAGAACTACCCTCAAAAATAGCTCTTAGAGTGCCCCACAATGTCTTTACAAAAGGCTAGACAATTGCTCAAACCTCCCAAACACACCTAACCTAACCCTGGGACTTCATGCCTTAAATGTCGATCCCAAACAAAAGAAAAATACCCCACATACATATACACATATAGCATAAAGGAAAAGACCTCGTAAGGTTATTACTTGGACCTTGCCACACAAGAAGCTTCTATGCAGCAAGAGACTCTCTCCAGGCACTCCATCAATTTTGTTTAATGCAGTACTAAAATAAAAAACCATTAACCACACTCTCACCAAACAAACAAATGGTCCTCTTGACCTACTGAGATAAACTATTTCACTTCAAAATATATGGCCCTCTTAGTTTAACAAAATATAACCATAAAGCACACCATTCAACAACCTCAACCTACTACTAAAAGCAAACCCTTGATCCCCACATAAGGGGCACATAAGACATTGAAGTACCAAACTAGACAAAGGGAATGGCCATTCAGGTCCTACAATATAATATTAGTGAGTTTGGGAATCTCCCAATTCCCATTTTTTGAATACTAAAAAGGTGGCACCCGGATAACATGCCCATAAGTTTCTCAAAACCATATGATGTGACCTATCATTGGAAAGCACTTGAAAAATGGAATCTATTGAGCTATAGAGCACTCGATTTGGAGTTATAATGTTCAAGTTATGACAAATCCAAAGATTTGACCACGTGTCCCAAACTTATGGGAATTTTCCATATTCCCCAATATGGTGTTCTACACTAAATGCGTCAAATTATTAACCCCTACATAAATAGTAAAGGGCATCCAATGAATATGCCGTTGAACGATCTGATGCATCCATGATAGAATAGGAAGATGGTCAATCACTACCTAGCTCATAACCTATCCTAACCATCAATAGCCAAAATAGGACATAGTAGCCTTGGAGTGACATTAGGAGACATATGTAAAAACCCCTCAGGGGGACCACAATTAAAAAAGACATCTTCAACAAAGGCATAATTAGCTAGGGATGAGCCAGGGATCTTGCAAAGTGATTATACTAGTGGGGAATTAGCTGTGGCAAGGCACTGTCTCAAAGATCTCAAGGGTGTCCAAGGTTGCACACAGGTACATTCTTAAAATAGGATCCCTCATACTATAGGTCCCATTCAATTGGTTTATCACTAACTACGACTCACCTTTCATCAATAGCTGGCAAATATCCCCACGTTCGGCTAGATTTAACCCCATAAGAAACGCCTTGTACTCTACCATGTTATTCATAAAAGCAATGCCTAAAGAAACTCCTATTTTTAAAACCACTCAATGATGGGGGTCTTTTATGACAACCCATGTACTCGCATACTTACCAGGTCCTCAATAAGCTTCATCAAAATATAATGTGTAAACCAATGCTTCATTGATATCACCTACCATGGCAATCAACTTACTCATTCTTATAATAGTCAAAATCTAATTCAGGGAGAGGGTGTAAGATAGGCACAATTCCTCCTTCCTCACCAAACTCAATAGGGATTCTAGTAAGAATCCTATGACAGTGGTGGCAATAGACTCAAATATTCCACGTGAAAGAGCCATCTTGCCGCTCAGTAATGTGATAACCCTTACTCCACTAGATTACTTTGTCTTAGTATCAGTGCTCTAGATATGGATGCTTAAGATAAGGAATGACTTTCCCTATCCAATAGTCTTAGTATCCTCTACAAGTTTAAGTTGCATCCTAAAGGATCTGCAAAGGCACCAAGTCCAACATCAGTCCCTACACATAATAGACCTTTATTTTATTGAATTTTGATTTAGTTTTGAACTCTACCCCTCGCGAATCCACTTATAGTCATTATTTCCTATACGAATAATCTTATAATTTGGGTTCCAACTTGCCTAGAAAGAGCTCATGAGGGGCCTCATAATATAGGACCAATTGACTCTTAGCAAATTTATACTTTTTAGCCCGAAGATCCTAAACAATTTTCATCCGCTTCCTCGCACCAAGTCCAACATCAGTCCCTACACATAATAGAGCTTTATTTTATTGAATTTTGATTTAGTTTTGAACTCTACCCCTTGAAAATCCACTTATAGTCATTATTTCCTATACATATAATCTTATAAGGACCATCCCATTTGGGTTCCAACTTGCCTAGAAAGAGCTCATGAGGGGCTCATAATATAGGACTAATTGACTCTTAGCAAATTTATACTTTTTAGCCTAAAGATCCTAAAGCATTTTCATCCGCTTCATCCCTACTTCCTGATGTAACAAGTTTGCAATGAAATCTAGTCAACATGTGCAAGGGAAGTGAGCCTTTCTTACAATGCTTCCTCTTTACCTAAAATGATGGTTTAAAGGAAACCTTGTTGTAGGTAGCTCAATCTCCAAAGGTAAAACGTACTCTTTCCCATATACTAATTTAAAAGGGGTTTGCCCTGTAGCTCTTTTGAATTTTGTACTATAAGCCCAAACAGTCACAACTTCTTATCCCAATCATGCTTACCTTCAGATAGTCTTGGATAAAATCCCCACAAGCTACTTATGAGTACTCTCTACTTGCCCATTAGCTTGGGGGTTGTAAGATGTGGTTTTATTATGTTTGATCTTGGAAACTTCCATCAAATCCTTACTCACTTTATTCAAAAAATGTGTCCCACAGTCAAACACAATCTCCTTAGGTAGACAAAAACGGAAAACAATCTGCTTCAAAATAAAACTACTTGTTTCCTTGTTGGCATTATCATTCATCATAGAGTGGACTTCAGACCACCTCATGAAATAGTCTGTCACCACAATGATATAATATTTTTGCATATTTGACAAAGGATGTATAGGTCCAAGAATTAATCAATGTCCCACTTCTCAAATGATAGTATAGCCATGATATGAGTCAGTGGATGCTTCCTATTCTCCCTATTGTCACATCTCTAACATGTATCACATCTCTTGACATATGCCAATGCATCCTAAAAAGTCGATGGCCACTAATATTTGGCTCTCAAAGCTTTTTGTACAATTAACCATCCAGCAAAGTGCCCTCCACAAGCAAGGTCAAGACACCCTTCCAAGCTAAACAGAACCTCATGAGGTATAACACATCGACAATAAATATCATTAATCCCTTGCCAATATAGTGTCCCTACAGTCAATGAAAAATTTCCAGGCTTTCTCTCTAATTTTTCTCTTTGCAACCTTCGAAAAACCAGCTCCAGCCTCTCCTATGGAGATAGATAATGTGTTATGGTAGAATACCAGGATGGAATGGAGATCGTACCAATTTTGAATGAAGCTTTGAGGTCACTATCATCAACCAAGGCTTCCTTGAGCACCCCGAAATCGACAAGGCATTCAATGATCCCTCCAACTTCAACAGCTTACTCTTAATTTCATAATCAAACTCCTTCAAAGCGATCAACCACTTTGCTAGGCAGTTAGGCAGCTGTAACTTATTCAACAATAGCCTCAATCCCTCTGTCTTCGTATGAAATACTTCCTTTTCATACTGTATATAGTGCTTGAATTTCTTTGTTGTAAAGACCATTTAAGGCACAATTTCTCCTTGTAGGTATAATTAATCTCAGACACCCCCAATTTGCACGACTAACAAATGCAATTGGATGGTACCATTTCTCCTTCCAAATCTGGGCTAAATAGTAGTAGCTAATATTATACATTGTAGATGCTAAAAATATATAAAATATCTCATCCCTTTATAAAGGTGCTGTTAGGAGTGGTATTTTTTTCAATTTCAGCTTCACATCCTGAAGGATACTTGACACAGGTCACTCCAAACAAACAAACAAACAATTAAAAGGACAATAGATTAGTCAATGGCAATGTCCTCTCAACCAATGCATTAATAAATTATTGATAATATTTTACTAATGACAAAAAGATATACACTTCTTTAGGAGTACATGGGAACTCATAGCAATGATAACCTTTATCTTTTCAAGATCGATCGTAATAGCTGAGCTAACCACATGGCCCAACAACAATCCATAGGGCACTCCAAAGATGTACTTTCATGGATTTAAAGCAATGGAAATTTGCTTGCACCACTCAAAACATTTTCTCAAAATAATCAGTTGTCTCTCCCTTGTGGTGATTGCCCCTAGATTATCAATAATTCTAACTTATCTGGGAAAATATCATCGAAAGTTTTATCAGCCATACATTATCAAGACCACGACGCATTGCATAATCCAAAAGCCATAACATGATACACAAAGTTGCCAAATAAGTGATAAATATTGTTATTTATTTTTCTTCCTTTGTAATAGCCATTTGGTTATAACGGCAAAGTAGTCCATAAATGAATAGATTATCCTAGCTGCTAACTAATCTTAAATCTGATCAATATTGGCAATGGATAGTAATCGTTGACCCTCTCTTTATTAAGCTCTCTAAAATCTACACAAAGAAAATTTTAATTATTTTTCTTTTTTTTATTACTACTGGAAAATACCACTCCATGTATTGTACAAGAAATATCAAGGTAGCCTTACACAATTTTTATAGCTCCTCAAATAGTTCGTTCCTTACCTCAAAAGGCACATACCTCACTTTTTGTCAAACAGGACAACTACCTTCCTTTAGGGGAATAGTATGCACAACCAGACTAGGAGGAAAGACTAGGAGGCATACCCCTTAGCTCCACATTATAGCTCTAGTAAAAAATATCACAAAATTCTTGGATCAAGGACATATAGTTGCATCTCTAATTATTCTATCTTGAGCATCTCTCAGTTGATTTAGAGTCACCTACTGGTTGACATCTTCTCTAAAGTGGAACCCTCTCTTGATTCATTGCTTGTTGATGAATTCTCACTACTAGAAGGAACCTCTAATGTATCTAATTCTAACAAATTCAAGATATACATCCACTAATACATATCTAGCACCTGTGCCAAAAATTAGACAATGAGTAGATATATCCACTTAACTGTCGGATTGCAAGATCCATGGCCTTCCTAATTATACTTGATAGCTTTGTCGCCCTACAAACCTAATAACCTTAAAGTCCAAAATGCATTCAACATTAGAAATAGTCATGTGGAATTTGGTAATGCAACCTTTTGGTTGCCTTAAACTCTCATCAGCTATTCAGAGAATTGTGAAGGCATCCTTTTGGATTTTCAATCCAAGTCTTTTCATCAATTCTGAACACTCATAATGTTGACAGAGGATCCCATATCCACAATGGCATATTACACTAATGTGCCATCAGTATATTCTACCACCCTTGGACAATGCTTTTCAGCATGTTCAAAGGAGTCATCTCCCACATGGATTATTTTCAAGGGTTTGAAGATCTACCTAGTGCGTAGGATCTTCTTAATCTCTTTACGTACACCTAGAGATAACTTAATTAGTTGTTGTAGGAGATTCACATCAAGATTTACCTCACAAAGAGAATTGGCTAAGTCAAATTCATGATAATTAGTAATGGTTCTCTTCTCCAGCCAGACTATTCTTTCTCTTGGTCATCGTTGAATAGGCTTAGGTGCCTCTTTCCTAGCTTTTACTTCCTTCTTTGCTAGCTCCTTATTGGAGTTAGCTTTGCCATCAACAAATTTTAAGGGACTTGCTTCCACATTAGGGTTAAGGACTTGTGTCCCCTTATTATCTTGTATAGGGTTTTCCTCAATAGGTTTTACATTATCCCTATCGCCTTCTTTAACCTTCTGTCCTCTTGTAATGGCTTATAAATTGAAAGCCTTCGTGATGTTGACATGCATAGCTTCGATAAGGCTGATATCACTACCACTAGGTAACTCTTCTTTATGATAGTGTTTTCCCTCTACAATATTTACTTTGGTCCCTCATCTTCCTGAATATTATTCCCTTGTGCTCAATTATTAATCTAACTTGGTTGCTTACTTCCTTACTAATGAGAGTTGATCTTACTCCAACATGTACTAGCTAAATGGTCAGACTTCTCGCACATGTTGCCTTTGACACTAGGGCAATTTCTCAGAAAGTGTTGGATCGCCATACCACTTATAACTAAATCTTGATAGACCACCCTCCTCAAGAGGTCGATTTTCTATCAAGTTTTGCTGCTTTCTTAATAAATTAGCATTTATGGCTATTTGTCTATACTATTTCGTTATCATATTGGTATGATGCTTCATCATGTCCTTGACTTCACCAAGAACATTTGACACACTAAACTCATAACCATGATTATCCGCTTGTCATTCAAGTGGCCTAACCATCTGATTAGTATTGGAGATATATATAGCTCACTCTATCTAGACTAGGTCTCACCTATATATGTATAGATTATGATCAATATGAAATAGTCAGTGGAAGTGTACATGCTCTCTCTCTCTCTCTCTCTCTCTCTCTCTCTCTCTCTCTCTCTCTCTCTCTCTCTCTCTCTCTCTCTCTCTCTCTCTCTCTCTCTCTCTCTCTCTCTCTCTCTCTCTCTCTCTCTCTCTCTCCATATCTTCTCTCTCTACATCTCAACATGATATTAGAGCTATCACAATCAACTATAATCAATTCCTTTAAGAAGACAATCACGAAATATAACTATGTAGTATCTCTTCAATTCTCAATTCATGTTCTTTTCATGATTAAATTTGATATATTGTGCACATATGTTCTGAACATCTTATGTTATGAGTTTTAAGCATAGACAAAGTTCTCTCAATCATCATTTACATTGTAGATATGTTGAATTGTAGATATGCCTTGCTTGGACACCCTAAAAATTTATATTTGGGAAACTGTTAAAGAAATGCCTTTCTCAAGAAAACTAGTTTGTGGATGTGCTAAGACTCACAAGCTTTCCTTCTAGTAAATCCATGCTCAATTTGGAGTTTTGTGTCAAAAGCTATGTTAGTTCAAGAAAATTGGACTTGAAACATGACAACAACTTTTCGTGTAGGCGTGTATGATACTGATTTCATCATGATTACTCATTTTTTAGTTTCCACCAAAATTAGCCAGATGATCATCTATTCTTAGCCAAAAAGTAAAGCGATAACATTATGATCGTTATTCATATTTGTCATCTATATTGGGCCGATTTATTATCGCATACGTTTTATCTATTTTGGGGGGCTTTATTCTTTTGCCTAGATTTCGTCTATCTTGGGTCAATTTATTTTGGAGTATGCTTTTTAAACTAAATGTCTTTCTTTACAATATAGCTTCTACATATTGACTTGTTGTGCTACACTTTTTTCATTGTTTTATATACAGTGTGCATATTTTCTGATCTCATATTGTACATATTCTCTCAGGCAGATATGTCAAATTCTATAATTGTCAATGAATTTCCTTTTGGAGAATGTTTTGTCCTTGACTTTCATGGATAAGGGTTCCTTGGATGGAAAGTAAAGATACTACTAATTCTTGAAGCCGGTGACTTGCATGATATTGTTCGTGACAATCTTGAATGTCTGCCTCAACTAATTGATCAAGCTCATGATAATACCCTGTAAAGGAACTATCTTTGAAGAATATCAAATTGTTTATAATGAGTCGGTTAGACGTGATAAAGCAACTCGTCAGTATATCCTTTGTGCTCTTCATGAATATCTTATGCTTGATGTATGTAATGTTTCAACCTCATAAGCTATATGGGAGTATTTGATAGCAAATTTTGAGAAGAAGTCTATTACAGAAATACTTTATCTTTGTAGTCAATTCACTAAGTTACAATAAAATATTGGAACTTCTATGACAACACATATCAAACCATCCAAGAACATTATCAATCAACTTGCTGCCCTACTCTTGGTGATACCATTCTACGAAAGCTATTGGTACCACAAATTTTTGACACTATAAAGAATACTACAATATGAACGAAGGCATACAAATCAAGAAATAGTTATGATCTCACAAGAAAACACACATTCAAAATAAATTGGCCAAGCTTTACTTACTCAAAAATGTCCCTTTTTACATAGGAGTCATCATGGTGGTAGCTTCTCTCATCTCAAGTTTCCTAATAGACATTGTTCTTATTGCAATAGAAATGGTCACACTATAGAGATGATTGCTAGGCAAACAAACAAGATGATGAAGAACATGGTATTACAAATAAAGGAACTTGTTAATTCAGAGATTATTCTCCTTGTCACTACTATAAAAAGAGTGATCATCCGACCGGCATTTTGATTCAAATCATATATAAAGCATATACTACTACACATAACAATAGTACTAAAGAAGAAAATTGTGTGTGTTGATCTCTCTAGAAAGGATACTTCATGTTCGTGATGAATCTATTTTTATTAGTAATTCTGGTGCTATGGAATACATGACATATCAGTTGCAATGGTTACATAATCATCATTCTGTTCTTGTCAAGAAATTACTTTTTCTATTGATGACACAACCTGTCAAGTCAAATGAATAGGTGATTTATATCCTGGTACTCTTCTTCAACTAGAATTTTGCATGGAGTTTTACATGTCCTAGATCTAGAAAGGAACCTTTTTTCAGTTTTGCAAGACTTGTGGATCTTGGTCTCTCTGCCGGTTTTGGCCATACCAAGTGTCATATTGAGAAAGACAACCAAACCATACCTATTACTTTTTAAAATGGTAATATTTTTGAGTTATCTTTAAATGAAGATGTTGAAATGTTGTTACAACTCTTGGCAATCTTAACAGCAAAATATGGCATCATCGCTTTGTTCACCCTAAATTTTCTAAGCTTATCGATCTTTATCAACATGCCCTTGTTCAAGATATGGAATTGAAAGCTCATCCTCACATGTGTATTTGTGAATATTGTGCACTTGGAAAGAATTTTCACAAACCCTTTTCCATTTCCACCACAACTCATTCCAGAGATTTGCTTGATCTATTAACATGATATTTGTGGATCATTTTCCTCCATTGAAATCTCAATATCGGTATTTCATGACTTTTATTAATGACTTCTCATGATACACCACTATTTTTCTCTTGCAACATAAATCAAAAGCTTTATTATCTGTTAATCATCAATATCAAAAAGCTACAAAAATTCATACTGGGGAGATACTGGTGGAGAATGTATTTCAAATGATTTTGATAATTATTGTAATAATTAGGGTATTCATCATGAATATACTATTCCCTACTCTTCTCAACTACTCTTCTCAACAGAAACGTATTGATGAATGTAAAAACATGGCTATCCTCAATGCCATGCAATGTATACTCATTCATTCTAGCTTCTCTCAATGTTTCTGGGCTGAATCACTCTCAACAGCAGTATTTGTGCAAAATTGTCTTTCTACTACTACTCCTTCTGGTAAAATACCAATTACTACTTGGACATGTGAAACTCCTTCTGCTTCATATTTTTGAGCCTTTGGATGTATTTCCTATATTCATGTACCCAAAGAGACTCGCAAAAAACTTGATCTTCTTGGTTTAAAAGTTATTTTCATTGGATATTCAGATTTTTCTAAGGGCTACAAGTTTTATGATCCATCCTCCAAGAAGGTAATCATAAGTGTTGATGCTATTTTCAAAGAGCAACTTATGGGTAGCACATTGTCTCAAGAGGATGTTGGGAGGACGTGGAAGTCATTACTTACTACTTTTCCTTTTCTATATGATGAATAACCTCCTTCATGGGATAATATTGACCCTTCAAATAATCGTTCAGAGCCTGCACCTATTATTGTTAATGATGACCTTGGCCTTGATCTTTGTTGATCTTCCAATCGATAATGAGCATGGTACATGTCATGTTTATGATGCTGATATTCTTGAAATGCTCTCAATATTTGTGAAGACCCTATCTCTTATACTGATGCCATGTCATCCCAAAAAAAGGAACAATGGAAGGAGGCTATGGAAGGTGAGTATGAATCTCTTCTCTCTAAAGGTACATGGGTTCTAACTAAGTTACCACCTAGACATATTGATATTAAATGCAAGTGGATTTATAAGACAAACAAAAGTAGATGGACCATTTGACAAACTCAAAGAAGGGCTAGTTTCCAAAGGTTTTTTCACAAATTATAGGAAACATATTGCTATTAAATGCAAGTGGGTTTATAAGTCTAAATAGAAGTAGATGGAACATTTGACAAATTCAAAGCAACGCTAGTTTTCGAAGGTTTTTTCACAAATTACAAGAGTTGGTTATCAAGAAAATTTATTACTTATTGTTCATATTACCACTATTCGGGTCTTGTTAGTTTTTGCTATTGAGTTTGATTTGGAGATTCACCAAATGAATGTGAGAACTAATTTTCTTAATGGAAATTTAATGGAAGAGATATACATGCAGCAACTAGAGGGATTTGTAGTCAAATATAAGGAAAATCTTGTTTGCAAACTTCATCGAGCACTCTATAGTCTGAAACAATCTTTGCAAGCTTGGTACGCTACTCTATTGATTAGTTGGCATGATATCAGAGTTCATCATTTGGCTTTCATTATTTAGTCAAACAATTTGGCTACCCATCGATATAGCAACATTAAGAGGAGCCCGTAGCATGGGCAAATTCTGCATTATGATTCTGCTTCCATTCAAATTGGTCATAAGTATAGTAGTTGTACCTTGACTTCTAATGATCAATGCCAAATTATTTCCACAACCTAGACTCGAATTTAGGTTTGCCTTAGACAAGTAAGCCACTTGAAAGTGTTACTTTGTCTCCTTTGCTTATATAGTAGAAATGTTTATATCAGTAAGAACAACACTACTCAGGTGCACTCAAATTTTGAAGTCTAATCCATGTACAAAGTACTGCCATTGGACAACAAGTGGAATATGAATAGATATTTGCAATTTACGAAATATCTCTTTCAATTTCTTGACATACACTCTAATATTCTCATGGGGCTCTTCACGTATCACATTAATTTCTGAAACTCACTGATGTGGAGCTTTGCATATTTCTTTGCTAACCCATTAAAAATGGCTAGAGGAAAACCCAGGACCCATGCAATTTGGTGTTCCTACAAGGATTGCAATAGGTTGCACTGTAACAATGAGTAGATTCACTCTAGGGGTCCGTATCAGTATAGGACTACACTTCCACTCAAAGTTGGCTAACTTTTCGGGGTAAGAGGCATGCTAAAGCTTCCCCCTTCCCCTAACAAGATGATTGGGATAATAGAGATCTCTCTTTCTCTCAAGGACATCAGACTATTATGCTTAAGATAATACCTCCTAATGATCTTGCCTTGCTATCTAGTCCTTTCATCTCTTTCTTATCATGTTGAAGCTCAGCTTCATGGTGTCGCAACGAGTAGGGCTGAAGGTCACCACATGGGTTTGGCAAGAGAAGAATGTATGGGGGTTCAAGAGCTTAGACTTCGGAGATGGTAGAGATAACAGAAGGGTTGAAGGTTTCAAGCCAAGTTTTAGAAGATAAGAGATAGCGGGGTGAATGTAGATTCAAGGAGAGGAGTAGACGAAAGAGAAGGAGTTCGAAGAAATTAAAGACGTAGAAGAATACTCCCAAAAAGAAATAGAAAATGAAGAAAAATTCTAACAGAGATGAAGCCTGTTAGTTTCTTTCAGCATTATGAGAAGATATAACTCTAATAGACAAAAATGTGTATAAAATAATACCTTCAACTATGCTACTTAGATCGCCAATCTGATACTTCCATTTGCTCCGAAAGGGGGGTAAAATACCAGCACACGTGGCCATAATTTTGCCAGATCACTCCTTCATCTCCCCCTTCGAAGTGCCGTTCATTGTCTAAAAATAGTGATCGCGTGTCGCACGATTTCATCAATCTCTCTTTTTACATAAAATCCTCTCAAATTGGCTGAAAGCTACATCCTTTCTTTTATATATCATCCTAATCTAGAATTTTTTTACAATTTTATGGATTTTTACAAGAGATAATATCTAGAATATCAAAAATTGGCTAAAAACTTGTCCAAAAACATCTAATATTTTGAACCACGGACACTAACACTAATGCTTAAAGTGGCATTGGCTCTCTAAATCTAAAAGGAAGCCACACTCTAGATTTTTTTACACAATGTGCACATAGCGGCACGACATCCACCCCTCCTAACATGCATATCCTCTCGCATGTGCCAAAGTCTTATGGGTTTGCAATGTCACAAGAAGTATCTTCTGCCATGTCAATGTCTTCATCTTCTACATCTTCTTCTTTCTCTATATCTTCATGCTCTTGAATTATATTCAAGTCTTCTAACTCATATGTTGAACTTTCTCTTTGTTTGAAGAGCTTGATTCTTTTTCCAGCTTACGGGTATCTTTATGCTGGTCCCATCCAATTCAACCAATGAATATGTGGCATTGTCATGAACGACCTTTACCACATACGGGCCAAATCAACGCTTCACCATCTTCTTAGAAGCACTGTATTGATTGTCTAGGCTGATGTCATAGACAAGCACCCAATCGTTTTCTTGAATTGCTCTCGGCCGAAGTCGATGTTGCTTATCAAATCTTCTTTTGTTCTTTAGTATTGCTGTCTTTAGCTTCTCAATAGTTGCTTGCACATCTTCAGGCCTTCTTTCTAGCTGCCATATGCGCAAAGTTAGCAACTCTTCTCTACTGATACCTTCCTCCCAAGGTAGAAGACTCCATGTGAGAATAGATTCTTCAATTGGCATAATTGGTTGTTGTCCATGCATAAGTTCAGCTGGCATATAGCTAGTCACTGAAGTGTGAGTAGTCCGATCAGCCCATAATGCAAAAGGTAGCATTTCAGGCTATTTTTTTATGTTTCCTCTACAAGACTTTGCTAAATCTTTGAGAATAGGTTGATGACCTCTCTCACTCTTTCCATTGCCTTCAGGATTGTAGGCTAATGTCAAAGCCAACTTGATACCCAATTGAGCAAAGAAGTTGCATGCCTCATCAACATCCAATTCTCCTCTATCTGCAGTTACTTTACCCATACAATCATATATGCAAAACACATCTTCAAGCAAAAAATGACAAAAAACTTGAGTGGTCTTGGTTGATAAGGCTTTGCCTTCAACTTGATTGGTTAGATCCTCTCTTGTGGTGGCACCTTATGAGGGTGGGGCATTGAGCATATCTAACACCCCCCCTCAATGTCCACCCATAGGTGAACTATCTCCTCGGCCCAATGCCGAGTCTCTGAAGATGAACTTCAAGCAGATCCTTCGTAAGTGCTTTGGTGAAGATATCCTCTCCATTCTCCTCTATGGGGCAATAGACCATCAGTATCCTATCCTCCATCAAAGCACGTACATAGTGATACTGGATCTCTATCTGTTTGGTGCGTGCATGAAACACTAGATTTTTGGCAATGGCAATGCAACTCTGATTGTCGCATCTTAGCATAGTTAGTTCTTCATCCTGCACTCCCATATGCCATAGGATCCTTCTCAACCATATTGCTTCACATGCAGCAAATCAAGCTGCCTTGTCCTCTGCTTCAATAGAAGACAATGCCACTGTTGGTTGCTTCTTACTAATCCAAGAGAAAATTTCTAAACCCAAAGAGAAACAATAACCAGAAACAGACTTCCTGGAATCACCGATCTAAGTCACAATTCCCCACAATAGAAGTTCTAGAACTATATGTGATACCATAGTCAAGAGTTTCCTTCAAGTATCTGAGCACCCACATCCCATCCTTCCAATGACTCTCATGAGGTTTGTTTGAGAACCTTCTCAAAACACCAACAACAAACCTAATTTCTGGTCTGGTATTACACAAGTAGATCAAACTACCAACCATCCTCTTGTACCTCCCAATGTCTGCCAGTGCTGATGTATCCTCAACGGATAACTTTGCATTCACCTCCATAGGTGTAGCTATCTCCTTGCACTCGGTCATGCCAAATGCCTTCAAGATCTCCCATGCATACTTTTTCTAAGAGATGAAGATCTTTCCTGGCTCTTGCTAGACTTCAATTCCCAAAAAATAGTGCAACAATTCCAAGTCTGTCATTTTAAACCTAGAACTCAAAGCCTTTCGAGTTGGTTGATCATATCTTCATAGTCACCTATAATAAGAAGGTTGTCCACATATAGGACAATCACTACAGACTTTTCACCATCCCTGTAACCATACAAGTTAGCATCTGAGGCACATATTTTGAAGTTTAAGCTTAAAAAGAACTTATCTATCCACTGGTACCATGCTCTAGGGGCTTGTTTCAGTCCATACAATGCCTTCTTCAGCTTACACACTTTGTTCTCAGAATGGGGGGCCTCAAACCCTGGTGGCTAAGCCATGTACACCTCCTTCTTGAGGTCACCAGTTTCAGCTGCATGAATTTTCCGTCTTTCCAAAAGATGAGCTTCTGTGCTTCAGCCTCACGGAAGGCAAAACACTCCCTCTTGTCATATTGTTGGTTGTCACACCAAATACAACACCTCTTAAAGCCTTCTCTTATGGGTTTTTGAGTTGATGACCATTCTCGTTCTTCAACTTTGACATCTAGCTTCTCAACCTTGAACTAATTTCTGTAAGATTCAAATAAAGGTCGCACATGCTTTTAATGAGTTCATCCATGACATCATTTTTAGAAGTAATAGAAGAAGAAAGAGTGTGTTGATTAGTCAAAGGAATAGGAGATTTTGAAGGTGGAACAAGCTCCATCAATGGAGTTGTTGAAGTTTAAGTAGAGCCCAATCTTAGTCGCATCTGCTGTCTTCGAGCAATCATGTTATTGCATGAGTAACATCTGTCCATGCAGCCTTGACTCCTGATTCCGAGGTAGCATCTTCTAGGCGATTAGCAAGCTTCTCTTGCAGAATGGAATCTACAACCTTAAGGAATAATTCAATCTTTTGACCTTCCATACTTTGTTACTCTTCAGTATCAAGTTGTCCAAATTTACTTTCAAATTCATGGTATAAAGTTGGTGTAGCTAAACCTTTGTTGGGTTTCTCAACCCAATCACTGAAACTTTTCTTCATCATTAGGCCAGAGTCTTTTAAGAAGAATTCTTCACGTAGGGCTTTTATGAATGCAGCCCAATCTGCATCTTGCGGAAAAAGAATATGGATTCTCTCTTGAAGACCATGCTTGACTAGTTTGGCAAAGTAGCGACTCTATACATGTTGTGGTACACCAAAGAAGAGCATTTTTTCAGCATACAAGTGAATAAAAACAGAGACATTTTGACCATTAGATTGTTTTAATTCCCACCCAACTTCCTCTAGGGCCTTGATAGCTATGGAATCAATCTTTTCTTCCTCTTGCCTTTGTTGTTGTTGTTGTTGTTGTTGTTGTTGTTGTTGTTGTTGTAACATTTGGATTTGTTGTTGCTGAATCTGCTGCAGTATGCGCACCAATTGTTGTAGAGTATATCCTAAAGAATCCCCCATCTTGGAGTTCTCTTATACCGACCTTCACATTGGGTTCACCAATGTCACAGTGCGTAGAGTTGAAATTATTCACCACAGGGGTTTGGCAAGAGAAGAATGTATGGGGGTTCAAGAGCTTAGACTCTAGAGATGGTAGAGATGAGAGAAGGGTTGAAGGTTGTAAGCCAAGTTCTTGAAGATAAGAGACAACAGGGTGAAGGTAGATTCAGGGAGAGGAGTAGACGAAAAAGAAGGGGTTCGAAGAAATTGAAGAGGTAGAAGAATACTCCCAAAAAGAAATAGAAAATGAAGAAGAATACTAACAGAGATGAAGCATGTCAGTTTCTTTCAGCATATGAGAATATATAACTCTAATAAACAAAAACATGTATAAAATAATATCTTCCTCTATGTTGCTCTGATCTCCAATCTGATGCTTCCATTCGCTCCGAAAGGGGGGTAAAATATCAGCACACCTGACCAGAATTCTTCTAGATCACTCCTTCATCTTCCCCTTCGGGGTGTTGTTCAATGCCTGAAAACAGCGAAAGATCGTGCGTCGCAGATTTCATCAATCTCTCTTTTTACATAAAATCCTCTCAAATTGGCTGAAAGCTACATCCTTTCTTTTATAAGACATCCTAATCTAGAAGTTATTTATAGTTTTATAGATTTTTACAAGAGATAATATATAGAATATCAAAAATTGGCTAAAAACTTGTCCAAAAAAATCTAATATTTTGAACCGTGGACACTAACACTAATGCCTAAAGTGGCATTAACTCTCTAAATCTAAAAGGAAACCACACTTTAGATTTTTTTACACAGTGTGTGCATAGCGGCATGACAATGGTATTCATCAGAAAGTAATGAATCTATTTGGATACTCTTTGGCATAAATTGACTGACTGGCCCCTAATTAACCAAGGTTCAAAAACTACCACTTATTAGCACCTTGCAGCAAATGCACTAATTGTTGGGACCAAAAATGAACCTAATACTAGCTCTAGGGATCTAAGTGGGCTCCTATGCTCACCAAAGCACCCTCATGGCCTCATAACTAGGAGCATTTGAAGGATATAAACTAATCTAGCTAAATCATGTGCTTGTATCAATTTGTAGTCCAACAATTTTCTCCCTTTTTAACTTTAACAGAGGGAGTATCGCACATGTACATATAATCAATACCTCATTGCACACACATATAGAGCACCCCCTAGTTGATCGTTCTCGTTGTGGCTCCTATGGCTCTCCTACACCCCAAGGATTGGCCCCAAGATGTGTCCTCTCAAATATAAAACACAATCATAATGTTGTGCACTCCTTTGATAAAGTGTTCAAGGAGATTCCTCACATAAGAGTCTTCAAAGAAAATCGTACTATCCTACATCTCTACGAATCCTCACACACTCTCATTGTTGTTCAATCATTTTAGCAACCAATTGTAACATATCCAAGAGACTTCCTCTTTCTTGATACCATGCATAAGAGAGAAAATGCAAGGTGTAATGCCATATAGTGCTCAAACAAATTAACCACAAATTAGCCAATGTGTCATGTGCAAAACATTCTTTCAATGATTTTCCTTTCCAACATATTGCTTCGTTGCTTAGAAAAAACATTGGACTAATTGGTGCTATTGTTTCTTAAAAAATATTGAATAAACCCTATATGCTTCATTTCAGTGCATAAGTGCTTATATTTTTGTGTAATATTCTTAGTATTTCAACTTCTTTATATGTTCATTTATTATGTAGGGTATTTCCTATATTTCATGATATTTTTTCCATAAAAGCATCATCTAAATGATCACTTTAATACACAAATGGATATAGATTGAGGCCAACATTATGCTATATAGCCATTATACACTCCTAGATCTTTCCCTAACTTTCAATAATTTTTCTCTCTTGAACTTATTTTTTTCTTTCAAGAAATCATTTATTTGCTATTCTTATTATTTATTCTAATATTAATTGTTAATAGTTTTTACTTTTAGATTCATAAAGGTTATATAGATTGTGATTGAACATAATATTCAATATAACTCCATAGGAACACCATTTGAACCATTAAAATCCATGAAATTATTATTTTCTTATTAGATTTTGCATTGTGAGTTTTACAGTTTGACTATCATCACGTGAATTGTTGAAAATTATTGATTATCCTATGATTTTAGATATATTCAACCATATTCGATCATTTTTCATCACAAAGCACAAAAGATTTATAATAAAAATTCAATAAAAGATGTGTACGTAATAATCTGGATACACACTTATCATATTTCAAAAACAGTAAGCCGCAGATGCTCGTTTGCAACTCTATTAACGCCTCCTTTGTGCTTCATTGATTGACTCCTTGCATTTCGTCATGAATCAATATCCATTCCCCCTCATCCTCTCAACCCATATGAACCATGTTTATGCGAGAGAAAAGAGGAGAGAGAAAGACTAGATTCTCAACTTTTCAGTTGATGTGTCAAATTGCGTGCAGTTCATCATGAATCGGTATCCATTTCCCCTCATTCTCTCAGCCCATATGAACCATGTTTATGCGAGAGAAAAGAGGAGAGAAAGACTAGATTCTCAACTTTTCATTTGATGTGTCAAATTGCGTGCAGTTTTGAGAAATTGAGAGCGAATAAATCAAGGAATCCATGGCCAAAAGCATGAAGCCTAATTCGAACGACCAAGAGATTCCATTTTTCATGATTTGAGGGATTGTCAATAAAGTGCCCCCCTTTCCCCCCCCCCACCCCCCCCCATTGATCATGTTTTTTGAGTTTTCCTCTTCTTAATCTATATTAACCAATTAAGCCTTTAAAAAACTGATTCAATCCTTCATGGTCACACTATCTCGCAAGTGGTTTTAGGCCAAAGGGAGGGGCAAATGAGCTCCAATTCATGATTCGACTAGATGGGCGACTTTATGGCATCGAAATCAATTGCCTTGGCATGCGTTGAATGGTTTTCAGCTTTTGGATTAGGTAGTTGCTTCATAACACCAAACTTTGCGGCCATAAAATGGGAGATCAAATAGACTTTGATCAACAAACTAACACTTGCGTTGCGTTCTTGGCATTGATATATCTTCAAAATATCTAGAAACACTTCAACTCCTTGATCCATGATTGTTCCATTTTTCACAAAAAATGCCTCTTGTATGGGTGTCAAGCTACTTTTCTACTTTGAATTGGGCTCCTAAAAGTCCGCTGTCATTCTCTTATAAACCTTTTTTTTTCTCCATGCTCCTAATAAGTATATTCATGAAGTTGAAAATGTTATTATTAGTTCTTCACTACTCTTTTGGAAAAATATGTATGGATTTCTTATAAGACTCTTGTATAATCTTAGTAATCAAGAATTGCATAGATCCTTCTCATATCCTAAAGTTGCTTTTCCTAGAGCTTTTGTTATCTAAGCCTCAAAGCACATTCTTTCTATTGGTTGCATGTGTGAGAAGTGGATGAAAAAGGCCTACATTTATTGCCATGCCTATTTTCTTAGCTAGTTTTCACATTAAAAGAAGTGCAAACATGTTGCTCCTATCAAATGAAATGTCCCATTAAATATGTCTGTCATTTTTAATTGATATTATGTCCAATATACATAGATTTGTAGATAGCTTGATTCTTGATCTCCATAAGTGAATGTTATTTCAAAAAACTTATTTGTCATTTGAAATATTGTGTGTCCATCAACTTTATGCCTTGATGATGACTATAGTATTTAAGAAAGCTTAGAAGAAGTGTCATGCTATTAAGTATGGACATTGACTAGGGAGGAACTCATTGATATTATATTTCTAAGGAGTAGTCTCCCTATCCTCTTGGAATTTGGGATAAATGTGGGTCTCACATTGATGAGAATAAATATTTGTTATGGATTTCAATCTCTAGTGGTTTATTGTTAGGGCTAATTCTCTTTGGAGTTAATGATCATGATAACCCTAAGTGGTCCAATCTGATATAGGGAACTCTCTCACTCAAAACATTTAACTAAAATGTTTAAAAGATTCAAAAAATTTCTAATTAAATTAACATTTGTAGTTAATTCAAAAGTTTAAAAATAGTTTTTAGAACTTCTTTATGTGTGTGTAATATATATATCCTCTTTTATTGCATGGCTCTATATGCACTTCTCACCAATGTTGTGCTTGCATTACCTAGATGTTACTACCCATCAATGTTGCTACCATTATTATTGCCACCATCACTACTATTGCCACTGCTACTACCGTTGCTATTATCAATACCTTTGTTTATGCATGTGCTGCTCTCGCATGCTAGCATTGCCTATGCTACTATCACCATTGTTTCTTTTGGCAATGTATTGCTTTTTTCGATGCCATAAAACCTTGGTAATTGGGATTCTAAGGTGCAACCATACCGATGATGTAAGGAATAATTCACCTACATCATGACATTTAGCTATGCTTACTTCTAGTGCTACCCCCCGTTTATGCCTTTGCCACAGTGTATTGCATGTTGTGGAGGGTGGAGAGGGAGATGTGTGTGTGTCTCTATGTGTGCATCATAGCCACGATATATATACATATATATATATATATATATATATAATGGAGGAGGGGAAAGAAATAGGAGGTAGGGTGGAAGAATGAGAGAGAGAGAGAAAGGAGCCCTCTCTCTCTCTTGACAATGATTGAACTTATAACCTTGATATATGAGTTTTCAAGGGAAATTTTTGAATTTAGGTTTGGAAACCATAGCTAAGCTCAGAATAAATGTGGTGGTTTGGTGATTACCAAAGCCATGGTCACATTAAGAATATAGAATAGATGTTATTTCTAGATGATAGCTATTTTGGTTTTTGAAACTAGAGAAGTGTATTGAGGGATCTTAAGAAGACTAAGATTCTCGTGGTTTGGTGTTTACCAAAGCTAGAGTCAATAATAAGAACATAGTATATATATTATTCTTTGATGATATCTATTTTGGTTGTGGAGACTAGGAAAGTTTATATTAAGGGATCTTAGGAAGACTAAGATTCTGATGGTTTTGGTGTTTACCAAAGCCACAATCACAATAAGGATATAGTATCTCAGTACTATATTATTTTCATCGTAGGTTTGGAAAGCCCCAAAGCTCTAGAGGGTTTCCCGAATCTACCCATTTTTCCAAACCTTCATTTTTCAATCAAACCCCCCTCTCCTCTTTCTTATGTATTATCTCTCATTATCTCTTTCCCCTCCCTTTTTTCATTAAAGCTTCCCCTCACCTCCCTTTTTAAAAGTGAAACCCCCTTCCCTCTCTCTTACTTATATCTCGCTTTTTCTTTTCCCCTCCCTCTCTCCCCTCTCTCTCTCATTTGTAGGGCCTAGGTTCTCTCTCTCTCTCTCTCTCTCTCTCTCTCTCTCTCTCTCTCTCTCACATATATTAAATCAAACTTTTTTAAAAATCAAAAGTCTCTCTGTCTCTTTCCTTGGTTAGATTAATATTTTAATTAAATATTTTTAATTATTTTTTAAATTTAAAGTTTTTCGAACATAGGTTTTCACACAGTTTGAGAGAGAGAGAGAGAGAGAGAGAGAGAGGAGGAGGAGAAGAAGAAAAAGAAGGATAAAAAAGAAGAAGAAGAACAAAGAGAAAAAGATGGAGAGAGGGGGAAAAGAGAAAAGAGAATAGTATTTTTTAAAATTAAACATTTTTTAATATAATTCTTGACTTAGAGAGAGAGACAGAGAGGAAATATATAATTTGAAAGAGAGAGAAAATAGAGGGAGAGAAAGGGAAAGAGAGAAAAGAGAAAAATAGAGAGAGAAGAAAAAATATGTAGAGAAAAAAGAGAGCGAGAGAAAAAAAACTTGAAAGAGAAAGAGAGAGGGAAAAAATGAGAGAAATATACAAAGAGCAAAAAAGAAAGAGGAGGAGAGGGAAGGAGAGAGAGGGGGAACAGAGAAAAAGAGAATTATAAAGAAAATATAAAATTTAAAAGAGAGAGAGAGAGAGGAAAAGAAAAAAGGAAAAGAGAAGAGAGAGGAGAGATAGAGATAGAGATAGAGATAGAGAGAAGAAAAGGAGAGAGAGAAAAGAAGAAGAAAAAAGAGAATTTGAACATAAAGAGATGTTTATAGAAAGAGGAAATATAAAATTTAAAAGAAAAAGAAAGTAAAAATTTTTAAAGAGAGAAGTAGAAAAAAAGGCAAAAAAGGGCAATGGTGGGTCCCTTATGTATATACATCTATCCTCAGCCCTGCGGCGATGCTAGCTAATGAAGCTTCTCGAGAGACGGATACGCTGGGATGAATACATTATACAGATAGACATCATGATCATTCATGTAATATAATTACGTTGTACGACTATTGTGTGGAACTTGGAAGGCCGGCGAGAGTAAATGGCCCGCTCCTCACCTCAATGATAACGAAGAGTTAAAACGAAAGAGAGAGGGCCGGGGGCTGCGGGGGCGCTACAGGGTGTTTTGCTTTGCGGCAAGGGGGCTTTGGCACGCTTCACTTTACTATGTCACGTTGCGTACTAGCAAAAAAATCCGATTTCCAAAGTATTCGTTTTGAGCAGATCTCTCATGAAAATGATATCGTGCATTTTGCACCCTTGTTTTTGGTCGCCGCGAGAAGAAAAAGAAGAAAAACCAGATCTATTCTTTTTCCGGGTTAGATATAATACATATAGATGATGGATTCGAAGATCGAAGCTGCATTCCAGAGTACGTAAGATTTGTCACCTATGCACGAGTGTGTCTCTGACAATGAGAACGGCAGACTGATGCACAGCTTATAATAAGCTTTTCTGCTGCCCAAATAAATAAATAAATCAACCAACTCTCTCTCCGACTCTCAGCATGAAGGCTGAGGGCCCAGGGGGCTTCCCACCACCCCACGGGCCACCACCACCTCTTCCGCCGAGGCCTCTGATCATAATAGTATCGTGTGTGTGTGTTATCCTCCTAAAGACCGGAGTTTCGGCATTAATACAAGCTGATGATTGCTTGTCCTGTGAGTATCTTAATTATCCAACAGCCTGCTAGCAGTAGTACTCTCCTCTCTGCAGTGGGTGATGGTGGAAATTCGATTCGTGTCTCAACCCTCAACGTCTCAAGCTGGGATGTGATTATTAGCCGCTGGACAAAGCGACGAGATTAGGAGGGGTTTTACCGGTTAAAAGACCATCGGCTCTCAGCACACACTTTTGCATGGATAGATATACCTTAGACCACAGCACTGCTCATGAAAGTGTGTCTGATTGGTCTTTAAGCGTCTGTCTTTAATCCAGCACATCAGTCCTCGAGGGCCGAGTATGCCGCCTCTGGTTAAGCCACGGCCCACAGGCACATAGATCCTTTTTATTCACTCTAAGGAGGAATTTTGAAGTTGGAATCAGCTTTTCTTTTTCTTTCATGGGGCTAATTATGTATTTTTTGACACGAATATATTTCCATAACAAAAGGAACACTATCCCGCTTCACGGCAGCGGGGTGCGAGGGTAATGCTATCATAAAAACATCACATGCTTTACTCTCCTCTACTCACAACCCCTCCTATCTCTCATCCCATTTACACCTCCCCCTCTCTATCCACACTCACTCACTCAATCACTCTCTCACTCTTTCTCTCTCTCTCTCTCTCTCTCTCTCTCTCTCTCTTACAAACGTATAAAAGGTCAAATATGCATTTGCATCAAGGAGTACATAGACTCATATATACATGCAATGACCATGCACCAAACTTATAAACTTGTATCTATACTTGCTCTGCACAACAATTAGAAACAACTTGTATCCTTGGATGTTACAATGAGAAATAACATTCATACGGTGAAACGAAAGATGTATGAACCACACCACAAATTTAAGTTTGTCCAAGCATTACATGCAAACTCTCAGTATTAATAACCCACATGGGTGAAGCAAAGCCCAAAACTAAAGTTTCTTTACAGACTGCACCAATAACCTTGCACCACAATTTCAAGTATCAACAAACCACAAAGTGTCACTCCTTGATTGTGCCTATGCATCTACATCCAAATGTTACAAAAAAAATTACAGTTCCCATAGGGTCTAACCAAAACAAAGCTTTCTTTTCTTTGAGAAATAATTGGGAAAATTTTCACTCTCCAATATAGCATGGCTAGGTGAAGCAAGTCCGATCGCCACTCTTCGTCTTGTTGATGGTAGAGGGGACATAATAGTATTTCCTCTCTTTCTTGCACCTAAAATTTTAGAAGCCCACAACGTTAATGTAAGCACATCTAACAACCAACAAAGACTACTTAACATTAAAACAACAATACCTGGCCTAACATCTGCAAACCACTCGGTAGGCTTTGTCATAGCTTGATGCAGGATCACAAAACAATCAAGGTCCTTAGATTCATACATCGCCCACTCTCTTGGTACTCTATCAATGTGAGATCGTCAAAACCTCTTAACCTGTTCATCTTCACTCATATGCACTTGAAAACGCTAAGTATATTCACAATGTACTCCTCCCTCCTTTAGTCTATGCCTCTCCTTTGTTTGCGACCCCTCTTCCACACAATTTTTACATCTCTCCCTATATTTTCACACACACACACACACACACTCTCTCTCTCTCTCTCATGTACACATGCATAAAAGGATAGATATGCATTTGCATCTAGGTGTATAGAGACTCACATATGTATACAATGCCTTTTACACATCAAACTCGTAAATTTTACCTATACGTACTTTGCATGATACCTAGAAGTAGCTCTATATGATCCTTGGATGTTGCAATTGGAAATAACATTGCACCAAACCATAAACAAAAGACATACAAAATGCATATCTTGTATCCTTGAGTGCAAGAAACTATATGCTTCCTTACCATATTCTCTCTATCCCCCTCCCTACCTATCTTCACCCCCCCTCCATTTGTTACCCATCTCTCTTTCTCACATCTATCATCCTCATTCCCTCCCTCCTCCCTTGTTATCTTTATTCTCCCTCCACAATCTCTATCTATTCCTCCCTCCCCCCTTGTCACCTCTCACTCCCTCCCCTCTTTACCCCTCTCCTCTACTCTCTCTCTCACCCCTTTTACACCTCTCCCCTCCTCTATTCACACTCATTCACTCACGCTCTCCCTCCCTCCCCCCTCTCTCTCTCTCTCTTACACGCATGTACAAAAGGCCAAACATGCATCTAGGAGTACATAGACTTATATATATACATGTAATGACCATGTACCAATATTGCAGTTGCATCCATACTTGCTATGTGCAATAGCTAGAAGTAGCTCTATATGATTATTCAATGTTATAATCAGAAATAACATTGCGACGCTGAAATGAACCACAAAGTGTAAGTATATCCAAGCATCAAATATAGATAGGTGAAGCAAAGCCCAAAACCAAATCTTGCTCCAGAGTCGAAAACTTTGTACCATAAATCCAAGTATCAACAAACCACAAAGTACCACTTCTTGATTACACCTATACATCTACATCCAAATGCTACAAAATTGTTGGAAGTTTCCATGGGGCCTAACCAAAATGAAGCTTTCTTTTCTTCGAAAAAAATTCCATTCTCCAACACAGCATACTCAGGTGAAGCAAGTCCCATTGCCACTCTTCGTCCTGGTGATGGTATAGGGGACATGATAGTCTTTCCTCTCTTTCTTGCGCCTAAAATTTTAAAAGCCCACAACGTAAATATGAACACATCCAATAATTGACAAAGATCACTTAACATTGGAATAACAATACCTGGCTTAACACTTGCAAACCACTTGGCAGGCATTGTCAAAGCTTGATGTAGCGTCACAAAACAACTGAGGTCCTTAAATTCATACGTCGGCAACCCCCTCGGTATTCTATCAGTGTCAGATCGCGAAAACCTCTTATCCTACTCAGCTTCATGTTAAAGTTATGGGATCTAGAGCATGGCAGTGAGTTATGGTGGATGGAAGGAGAAGTGTGGACTCATGATGGAGAAGACAAAGACACTGTTTGTTACACAAGTGAATTAGGTTCCAAGATTGAGACTTGGACTCATAAACACAATCTTGTGTATGTGGACAATGACATTGACACTTCACTGGAAAGAAAAGAGTACTATCATTGCATTAAGAAAAGGAAGCAAGTACAAGGCTTTATAGGAAAGAAGGAAACTGTAGTAGGCACCATTGTGCATATGGGATAGGTTAACATGTATGTCCTTGGCCCTGAAGCTCCATACAAAGAGGCTGTTTTAGTGAGTGTGATTGCTGATTCTCAACACCCCTCCTCAATCACAACTAGAAAGGCACAAAGTGTGTAGAGGCTGTAATGAGACTCACCTGCAAAGTGTGAGCACACCACAAACATGGTAGACACCAGAGGCTGTCGCAGAAAAGGCTAAGTGTGGGCACCAAAACATGATGGACATCCAGAGGCTGTAACAAGGGCCTCACAAAGTGTACAGGGACTGTAATGCCAAGTTACATAAGGAGTTTACAAAGCTTATGGTAGGAAGCATTAGGGCAAGGAAATACAAGGCTTTTAAAACAGTCTATCAGAGTTATGAGAGTAGAAGGACTGATGAGTCTTGTCCTTCCGATCCTGGTAGTCTTCATCTTCATCTTCTTCTTTCTTTGCTCCATTTTCTTCTTCTTCTTTGACTGCGACTAGATAGGCCTTTTGGGATCTCTTTCTTGCGTGGCAAAACTTCTCGGTGTGTCCGGTCCTTCTGCAGAAGTCACAGAAGACCTGATCCTTCTTGCCTTTGTACCTGCTGCCAACATATAATGCATGCTCATCTCTAGAGGTACTTGGTTCTTCCTTAGTTTTTAGCTTCTTTTCCTCTTCTAACAGTGATGCCTGGATATCAACAAGTTCAGGATTTGGCATGTTGATTAAAGTTGTTGATACATTATTATATTCAGGAGGCAAATTCTTAAGTAGAACACCGACGCAAACATCTTCGTCCATTTTAATGTTGATTCCTGCAAGTTGGGTTAGGAGTTCTTCCATGTAATTTAGATGTGTGGCAAGTGATGTGCTGGACTTCATTTCAAGCCTGAAGAACTCAATCAAGAGACCATACTTTGATGATTTAGATTGTGCACCGAACAAGGTGTCAAGTCTCTTCCATGTATCCTGTGAGGTCTCACAGTTATCCACATGGTGGATATAACTGTCATCTAGCTCTAGTTTGATAATGGTCTGGGCTCTGTCATCATTCTTTTGCCAAGTAGTTGCAAGGTCCGCATCCCGAGGTTTCTTCTCTTTGCCATTTGTGATGGCCCAGAGACCCTTTTTCATCAAGATGAGCTTGATGCGGGTTTGCCAGGTGTGAAACCCGACTCCTTTGAATCGAGCATTTGGAGAGTCTTTTCCCATGTTGAGGTTGCAAGATCAGCAACAAATCAACACCAGAATTCTGAGATTTTATCATTTGAAGAGCAGATTGCAATGTGTCAAGAGACACAGTTAATGACAGTGTGAAAACACACTATGTCAGTGTTGATGTTGAACTTGATTCTTCTTGTTCGGGATCGTTCGGTCATTCTTCAATCTTCTTGATTCTTCTTGTTTGGGATCGTTCGGTCGTTCTTCAATCTTTTCAAGTTCTTCCCCTCCTTGATTTGATGCTGGGTCAATGGATTAGAGTGGGCTTTAGCTTGGTTTAGTGTCAGGAGTGAGAAAAATGAGGAAAAAAAGCTTGAGAGATTTTGGCTATGGTGGAATTAGGGTTTCTGAGATAGGGGCCTGGTTTTTTTCAGATTGCAGGACTTGTAGTTGATCATTTTCAAAAAAATTTACATGTCTAGGAAGCTTATGTCAAGAGCTATCAAAAGCCTATGGAAATCATCCAGATTGTGGACAGCACGACGCACGCAGAGGGCGCGAACAGCCACAACGCAGATTTGGGCAGCGACGTCGAATTTTTGCAATGCCAGGGCTGTAGATCACCAATGTGGTCGATTATTGTGCCAAGAGGGAGCGCCCTAAGTAGAGGAAGATATGTCTAGAAGAAAGTTTATGAAGATATGCTCTACAGAGAGAGATATGAAGGCTCCATGGAGGGTATGTCCTGCAGGTCACAATTGAAGACTATGGCAGTGTGACTGGGAATTTTCACAATGCTGAGCTTTAGATAGCCAAATATCATGGATTGATGTGATACAGGGAAGCTTTGTGAGTTGGGGAATAGTTTTCCAGAAGGAAGCTCCAAGAAATTTGACCTGTGGAGTGAGATATAAGCAGCTCAATATGACAGGGTGCTGCTGGCTATGGCTGCCATGGAAGCTTCAGTGAGGGTAGAGTTGGGAGATGAAGTCATGGGATGGAACTAAGCTGACCAGAGATTAACATGAGCTGAGAGAGGACAGAGGAGAGCTAAGCCGAGCTGAGCCATGCCCGACTGGGCTTTGATACCATATTAAAGTTATGGGATCTAGAGCATGGCAGTGAGTTATGGTGGATGGAAGGAGAAGTGTGGACTCATGATGGAGAAGACAAAGACACTGTTTGTTACACAAGTGAATTAGGTTCCAAGATTGAGACTTGGACTCATAAACACAATCTTGTGTATGTGGACAATGACACTGACACTTCACTGGAAAGAAAAGAGTACTATCATTGCATTAAGAAAAGGAAGCAAGTACAATGCTTTATAGGAAAGTAGGAAACTGCAGTAGGCACCATTGTGCATATGGGATAGGTTAGCTTGTATGTCCTTGGCCCTGAAGCTCCATACAAAGAGGTTGTTTTAGTGAGTGTGATTGATGATTCTCAACACTTCACCCATATGCACTCGAAAGCACTGAGTTTATCCACAATGCACCACCTCAATAAAAACTGGAAGTAAAATCTCTATGTTGACATAATCATACAAACGCTCAATGACCCTTGCAAGCGTTCTTATTATAATATCATCCGTTGTCACTGCGCGCAAGTTACACTGCAGTTTCTTCTGATACTCAGAAGCTGGATAATAACCCCAGCTTAGAGTAGGCATCTGCAAAAGTCAAGCAAATACTTATATATAGTGCAGGAAATATATACTCAATTACCATTGAGTATATACCAACCGAATACAGCTTCGAGGCTATTTCACATACATGTGTAAGCAAGGATCTCAAAGCCATCAAAATTCAATAGATACATCTTTGAAAAAATGCAAGCATATCTTCCACTCTCCGAAAAATTCATCTCCGTATGCATCTTTGCAAAAAAGCAATGCACCTCATTGCATCTTTAGAAGTACCTCCTTGTACACAATGGTTGTCGTGGCATTCACAGTGCTTCCATCCTCATCTAATAACACCCTCACACCGCATGAGGATTTCACCCTTGAAAATGCAACATACAACTGTCCATGTGTAAATACTGGTGTCTTTAGTAAAGACCAACAACAGACAATGTCTGGCCTTGAGACTTATTGATCGTCATAGCAAACGCCAGTCGAACAGGAAATTGCCTCCGCCTCATAGCAAACGGAAATTGCAAGGTGCTACAAATAAAAGTGATCCTAGGAATAAAAACTCGTTCCCCTACATTTGTCCTTGTTATTATCTCAGCATCTATCACCTTTTTATTGAATGCCTTACACATCAACCATGTATCATTACACAAACCTTTTGCTGGATTTAATTAAGTTCCTAAGCAAAATAATAGGTGCATTCATCTTTAGCAACAATAGATGGGGAGGAAATCCACCTCCAAGATCTAGTGTATTTAAATACTCTACAGAGTATAAAAATGAGCTATCACCCGTCTCTGCAATTGAATCCACACTATAGTATTGTATAACTTCTCCTGGCGATTGCAATGCACAATGATTCAAAGAAGCCATCTCTGTATTCTGCACTGCAAGTATAGCACGCTCACTGAAATATGCCCCAAAGTCTCTCACCGTGGACACTTCACCGTATACACTATTAACCAAGGTTTCAATAGAGCGCCCTTTCAATACCATGCTAGATGGAATATGTAACTTATCACAATTCTCCGTAATATCCACTCCATCCCCTATCCCTTGAATCCAACCAACAAATCCATTATCCATTACACCACTAGTAGTTGACATCCTCATATTCCCAGACAACCTTAGTACCTTAACATAAATGAGAGTAACATAATGCCACATTAGCAATATCTTGACGGGAGCCCTTCATCACGACGGGTAGGATTTGCCTAAAATCACCCCCAAGCAAAGTAACCTTTCCACCAAATGGTTTATCACAGCTCATAATATCTCTTAAAGTTCTATCAACAGCTTCAAATGCAAACCTAGTCATCATGGGAGCCTCATCCCATAAAATAAGGCTCGACTGTCTGAACAGTTGAGCAAGATCGCTCTGAACATGAATATTACAGGTGGATCGATAACATAGATCCAATGGAATTTTAAACCTCGAGTGAGCAGTACGATCGCCTTGCAAAAGCAAAGCAGCAATGCCAGATGATACCGTTGCTAATGCTATATGACGATTACTGCGCAACCTAGCAAGCAAACACTTGTAAAGAAATGTCTTTCCAGACCCACCGGGACCATCCAAAAAAAAAAACATCCCCAAAGTTTCCACCAATGGCACCTATAACTGCATTATATACAACCCTCTATCCATCATTCAACATTGGCTCCATACAAACACAAACTCTACGTTGCTCCAGTATATCATATGCATAATCATTTTCTAAAAGAGGGTTAGCACACAACTGAGAATCTGTTCGATGAGGTTCTGGAAATCCATCAAAGTCAGACAATCTTCACCCATGCTGTCACAAAAGATCTTGAAGATGCAATAAAGCCCTCTTTGATGCCTCTTATTGTAGAACTAGAGAAGATATATGCACATGCTCTAGCTGTCACTACAACAAAAAGGCTCCATGGACGTGCTTGTAGACGCAATATTTGAACTATGTTAAAAAATTTCGGGCGCGTTTATTATCGCGTCTACTGCTGTGTCTAAAATTTCGCATCTAAAAGCGCGCTTATAGTCAGAGTTACACACCCATATAGACACGTGTATTGACACGCTACGTAAATATATAATCATATTTATAAAAAGTGGATATATTCATATTGTGCGTCTATACACGCATGTAATTGCAAGTCTAAAAAAACGTTTACTCTATAAGTTTTTGACGAGAATAGACACATATTTTTCCTACAATAAGCCACATGCTCTCTTGTGTTTTTTTCCCCATCAACATCAAATTGTATGCTTAGGGAAAATAGAGAAAGATTATTTCGAAGATTTTTGTACTGAAAACAAAACAATGTATGTAGAACACGAAATTTCATATATATATAGATGAAACGTTTTTACATGATGAGCTCTAGTGCTTGTGACCTCAAGCATGGTCATGGTCGCAAGCACTAGCTGAAAGTAATACATATCAAAAATAAAAACTACAAGCCAAAGGGAGGCATGCATGCATGGGACTCCTCTACATGTCCTTAGAAGAGGCATCATCGTCGCTACCACCACCGCTGTCTGTGCCTCTGCCGCTACCGCCACCGCTGCTGCTAGTCCCCCCTTCGCTATCCTCAACTGCATGAGGGTTCGCCTACACAAAGGATTAAGGTATATAAATACCATTACAAACAATAAATTAGAGTTACCTATACTTTTCATGTAAAAAATAAAACATATCTCTTCTGGTTGTGGAATCCTCATGGCACGATTATAATACTCCTCTGTGATGAGTCCCTCCTCGTAGAAATGATGTCAAGTGGACGCCCGGTTATGACCTCGATGATAGTCTACCTCTCTAGGAGTAGGCATCCTACCAATGATATGATACTACAAAACAATTTGAACATACAACGTATTAGAACACACTACATAATCAAGTGAAACAAATTACAAAATTTAATTTTTTAAAAAAATCAAATAATACTTACAAACTCAGCCTCCCATTACTCCCTGCCACCCGATCCATAATGCGACGATCCCATGGTTGCCATTTGGATACGTCGCGCCTCTGCATACTGGCGACTTGTCATTTTCTCCGCTGCTCTCTTCTTGGCCTCTTTTCACTTCATGCGGTGGCAATTGGGTGGTTGTCCATATCCAAGGCGCCCCTGCTCTTATCTCCGCAGTGACTCCTTGGCACGCGTCATAAGGTGAGACCTCTTGTTATGAAGCGCGTCTCTCACCTTTGACTGTTTCCAATCATCTGAGAATCGTGAATTCTCGGGATTAGGGTACCTTCTATATATTGCCCGCAGCACCTCTTGCCACAAACCTTTTTTTTGGTGCTTGAAGGGAATCATGCAATCTTTGTATGTGGCATGCACGGCACTCCTCAAGTAGGCTACCACTTCCCTCCCCTCAGAGTCATGCAAGATACCACCAACATCAGTGACAGAGTAGTACATTTATGGAGGCTCACCTCTCTCATTTCCCAGTGAGGGTGATCAAGAGCCACCTCCTAGGCAACCCCCACAAAGCCCTCGACCTCCTCATCCTCCCGCACGACTCTCCCTCCTCCCTCGCTGGGCACTACCCTCTACCTCACTCGATGCGCGTGCTTCTCCAGATGCACGTGCTTCGGCCGATCCATGTACTTCAGCTGATCCATGTGCATCAACTGATCTATGTGTATGCATAGTGCGTGGAGTACCTATTAGTAGAGATGTACCAAGGTTTGGTGTGCCAAGGTTTGGTGTTTGTGCGGCAGTGCTAGGCAAAGATGTGATAGGTGTCCTAGACATGACACTAAAAACCTCCTTTGCAGTGGGAGGGCGACCAAGATAATTGGTCATCTTCCCCATGAATTGCTCCTTGTTTGGAAAACCTCCAAAACAGCTACTAACACCTCTAGAAAACTCTGCTAAGGTGTTATTCATGAGTTCCAACTCAGGATCAGTGCTGGAAGATTCAAGATTCCATATCTACATAAGAAAAATCATATTACCTTGTGCAGATAAAACATATTACATGCTGCATCTATATCTCGTCTCTGTGCGCGTTTGTTAGCGCGTCTATTTCCGCGTCTATACCTGCGTCTACACTGTCATCTAGACGTGCTGACAAACGCGCACAGTCGGACCATATTTTTCAAACTTTTATTAAAAACGTGCAAAAAAACCTCCATAGATGACAGTCTATAGCATGTAAAGAGAGAGAGAGAGAGAGAGAGAGACAAACAAATAGAAAACAAGATTGAGAGAGAGAAGAAGAACTCACCTTCTTTGCTTGTTCCGACGGGTGGCGGCTAGGTTGCAAGGTCCTTGTCCTCATTCTCCCTTCCCTTGGTAAGTTGCTTGAATCTTCTTCTCTTCCTTGCTGTTTGGCTCTTGTTCTTTACTCTTTGGCTCTTCCTTCCTCCTGTCCTCTTTTTACTCTTATTTCCTTCCCTCATTGTCTTCATGAAGTGATAGATAGACATGATTAGTGATGTCAAGCTCGAATGGCAGAAAACATGCAAAAAACGTAGGAAAGCATTGGTTTGAAAAGAAAGCCACAACTTCTTTTAAATTTTTTTTATATTTGCATGGCGCGTCTGTAAGCGCGTGTATATGCACAGATAAGACGACATATTACACGCGCTGATAGATGCGTAGTTACAACCCCCACTGATTAGATGCTAGCTTTTGGTTGTTTTTGGATCAACATGACATGACTTTCCTAGTCTTTCAATATCAAAATGTTTGCCTCCATGTTGTAAGTATCAATGCATGCATTTAGGGAATATGACATATATACCAAATGAAATCACATTTGTCCTTATGGTCCAGGTATAATTATGTCGTCATCTTCTACTAGTATGGGACATGCTGAGTCAACAAATAGTACATTATCCAGTGAGGATGAGACATTGCGTCTTCACAATCGAGACGCTTGGCTACGACGACGATGATGATGACGATAGCAACCCTTTTCAAATGCCCCATCAAGTTTTGGAGGAAAAGATTTTGGACAACATGGTGCACAATTTATTTTTCCATGAGGTTCGGGGGGAGGGCGCCACTAGAGAGACAGATGACCCACTACACATAGCGTCGAAAACTCCATTTTACGAAGGTTGCACCTACTCCGTTCTACGTGCATCTCTCGAGATACTGAACTTACAAACCATTTATGGATGGAGTAATGCTAGCTTGAATGCATTATTGAAGTATGTATCATTTGATATTAATTCATAAATGTTTCTAGACAATATTCACGGTTTGTTAACTCTGTTTGCACAATATATGCAGGTTATTGTCACAAATGCTTCCAAATGGAAATAAATTACCAATTAGAAGGGAGCAAGCAAGGCGTTTCCTGACATCTCTTGGAGGTCTCGATTATATTAAAATCCATGCATGTGTCAATGATTGCATCTTGTTTCGTGGGGATCATGCATCTGCACGACAGTGTCCTATTTGTGGTGAACCAAGATACAACCAAGAGATGAAATCAATGGATGTGACTCGTAAGGTTTTGCGACATTTTCCTATTATTCCACGTATTCAACTTATGTTTAAGTGCGAATCTATTGTGAGACTCATGTCATGGCATGCTAGTCACCATTCAAGTGATGAAAAGTAGAGAATTCCTTCACACACACTAGCTTGGCAACACGTAGACAATTTGTGGCCTACTTTCAAAGAAGAGCCAAAAAATTTGAGATTTGGTCTAGGATTAGATGGAATAAATCCATTTGGCATCAAAAGCACCTCATATAGTGTATGGCCAGTGGTATTGGTGAACTATAATATCCCTCCGTCCATGGCAATAAAAAAAGGACATGTAATATTGTCCCATTTGATTCCTGGAAAACATAAAGTAAAAAACATGGACGTTTACTTAGAGCCTTTGATCGAGGAGCTAGAAATGCTATGGAGAGGTATTGAGGTGCAAGATGTGAGTGCATCATTGTCCTCTAGAGATTTCACTTTAAAGGGCATGTTGTTGTGGACCATGCATGACTTTTCAGGCTATGGAGAGTGTTCAGGTAGTTGCATACTCTATTTTATTCATTCTTACCCTTAATCAAATATATGTCATCATTAATCCACTTGTTTTTATAGGTTTAACTACATCAAGATATCATGCACAATTAGACGTCATCCAAGTGGTTTTGTAGTGATTGACTCTACAAAATTTCACCAAGGCAATAATGACACATTCGTACTACCTCAACAATGCGAGCAGGTATATTAGAAGCTATTTATTTTTATATATATTACTTCTTGATACATTCTCAAAATACAATAAATATCTAAGTTGCTTACTTTTTGTTTTGTAAATGCAGGTTGTGTATCACCCAATGGTAAACAATAACCGATGGTGGCACGTCATCCCCATATCTAATCGTTCAAAACCAATATATGGCAATGCTACCAACATAGAGATAGTTGATGACAATTCAACAATCAATGATGATGCACATGATGATGCCATGATCGATGATATACATGTTGCAGTGCAAGATGATCCCTGCGAGGATGTTCAAGGAAGCGCAGAGAAGAGGATAACAATATGGTTGCAGATGATGATGAAGAAATTGAGCATAGCAATACATTTGACAGTGGGATAGACTTATTTGTTTCATTGCCTATTGGTAATATAGACCTAGAGGTAGATAGTCTAGCAAGGGCCGATCTCATTGAAGATGAGATTGATCATTCATTGTAGCATATATAATTAGCATTGAATGATTGGATGTATATTTGTAATACTCAGAAAGAAGTAAAGTTGGTAATGTATTCAAAAAAATACTAGCTGTTAAGATGTTTAGTCATATTTAGGGACTTTATGAGAAATGAAAAATATGTGCGCTTATTTTCACATCTATAGGCGCGTTTATAAACACGTTTATAAATACTAGCTGTTAAGATGTTTGGTCATATTTAGGGACTTTATGAGAAATGAAAAATATGTGCGTTTATTTTCGCTTATATAGGCGCGTTTATAAATGCGGGTATATAGATGCGTTTTGTATACTAGAGTAAATAGATGCGCTGATACATGTGCTTATATATAGACGCGTTCTGTATATTCGCATGAATAGATGCGCTGATACACGAGCTTATAAACACTGTTGTAGAGTTCATGCAAGAGCTGCAGAACACGGGGTTCAAGATACAGCAAGGAAAGAGGCTAACAAGAAGAACTCAAATTTTTGATGCCAAAGATCACTATATTGCTTGTCAAATTCGTAGAGTTACAACAAAGAAACTGAGCAAGCCCATGTTCTTTATATGCTATCATGAACAGTTTTGGTATCTCAATAAGTGAGCCTCACCTTGGTAACCAAAGATCCTTCTATTTTATTTCTGCTTCTCTATCTCCACTCTTCTTTAGGTGTTAATAGAGAATAAGGTGATCTCTAAGCAAGCTGGACAGAATGTTTCTCCTTTTTACAAGCTCTGATTCATCCTCATCAACAACTGTACAAAAAAATCGGATGAAGACTACTGCATTCAAATTCATCCAGATAGAATGTGGCTATTAGTCAAGGATGCCCAATCTGCCTTTTTTTTCAGCTGCTGATCTTCAGATGCCTGGTACTGCTGCAGAGAGTTCTTGTAGAAGCATAAAGAGTGAAACAAAGCTACATCACTAACACCCAAGGTATCAGCTAAGTCACCCAAAACACCTACTACTGCCTTTGTGACTGCATCATCCCTGTGTACACCTGCAGCAATGCTTTCAATGAACTGCAAAATATGGCCCGCCCTTGAAGAGTTCTGATTTGGGGAAGATGGATTTGACCACCTCCCTCCACCAAGCGAGGGCGGGCTCTTGTCTCTCCAATGCTCCAATTGGCACTCGCTCTACGATATTAGGTTGATATGGACGCTTGCGTGGAAGAAGAGAGGCATATCCAGCCCTATCCAAGCTTCAGTTTTGTAGGAAATTATGGCTTTGTGATCTCTTTCTGTTGTTCAGAGAGACTGCCATTGATCCTTTGGGATAGGAAGGTCCGGAGCACACGAAAGAAAAATGATAGGCAACAGAAGACGAAAAAGGAGAAGGTAAGGCAGTTCAGATTGTTGCAAGTGGCTGCTCTGAAGTTCATAGCTCCATACACCATGTCTGGGGGAGCCCTGTTCTGGTCGATGACATCAACAATGGCCACCAGCTTTTTGCTCGCTTGTCCGTCTGCTCATCTCCGTCAATCACCTTCTCCTTAACTTCCTCCTTTTTTCACCTTTGTCTTCGCCAGATGTCGCAGCAACTACATCTTGGGCTTCTCTCCATCTTGGGCTTCACTGCACCTCATCGTCCGCTCTCAGCAACTCTGATTAATGTCTCTGAGAGAAGTGGTGCGGCTGCCGCTCTGCTACAAGACTTTCTTGCCTGCACATCTTACTGTAGGTATCGCTTCCTATCCATCATTTCTTCATCTCTGCTTTTTTTTCTTTCGTGTGGCTTCTATGTCCTCTTCTTTGCTTCCGCTCCCTCCATTGTCTCAGCTCACCAGCTTTTCATAGCTTGGACCTCTCCACTCGACATTCTGGTCGGAGCGAAGGTTTTCCAGATGTTATATCTGAGCTTCTAAAGGCGGAACTTTTACTCCTCTCAATGAGCTTTACTAGGATCAAAGGCAGGATCGGGGTACGGCTGGTCGTTGATCACATCGCTCCCATGGAATCCGATTAGCTCTTCAACGAAGGTGTTCACGATCTGTTTCTGGTTGTGGATTCCATGCCCAATTACCCCCAGCCATTAGGTAATTGCTATTGATTGCTTTCTTGGTGCCAACAGAGCTTTGGCGCTTCTTCTTTTAGCAAGAATCCGCGCCCCCAGATTGGCAAGTCCAGTCAGCATATGTAATATTTAGAGCAGTCAAATCCAGGTCTAGAAAGGATGTGTGTCCCTCATCTATTCCAACTATCCTCATCACTTTGTTCTCCTTCGAGTCACCCACTCCCCATTCTCAAAATTCTCCAACCTTCCATGGGGAAGAAACTTTGTGGTGCTTAAATAGTTGTCTTCCAAACTGGTAGTGTAAATGTCCACATAAATATACAGAAATATCATGTTTTGCCAAAATTGTTTCTACTCGATGTCCCCTTTATGTGCCACTAGTAAATGAAGTAGGAAAATGCCCATACACCAGCTTAGTTATGTTGTCAAGCTCAGTCCCGTTCCACTGACCAAGTTCTCTGTGCATCATTTCCAGATCTCTTTCTGTCACATGTCCAAACAAATTACTAGGGCCCCGAAGACCAACAGACTTCAGAGTCTTCTTGTAGACATCCAAGAGTCCATTGAATTGATGTTCCCCTCCTTTGTTTGCACCCTTGGCATCATTGGCAAGGCGAGTCCTAGCATAATCAAGGGAATACACAAGAAGGAGGGAAGACGCCAGGTTACTAGCAAACCAGGCCCAATAGCCATCCTTGTTGAAGCTTGACATATTCTATGGGAGCAACTGTAGTCTTTGAGATAGCCGCAGAGATTCCTCCCATCAAAGGAAAAGGCATATGAACCCTTCTTCTCCATGGCATGTAGTGCTAATGTATCTTCTTAAAAAAAGCTTTGTCCCGCATATTACATTGGCCTTGTTCACGTGTAACCTTTATCTTCATAGCTTAAATGTCGGCTTCTACAAAGCTTCCTTTGATTCCACAGTTTCCTGCACTTTTCTTGGAATTCATCATTGAAATTGACAGCATAATAATAATCTTTGGTATTAGTTTTTCATATTTTTCTGACACACACACACAACATGCACACAAACAGAAACACACACAAACACAAACACACAAGCGGAGTATGTACATTGGATGCGGGTACTGAAAAGGACGGAAAGATAATGCAACAATCAAACACAATGAAACACACGCAAAAAGATAACACAGATGCACAACAAAAAGGGAGGTGTTTACGGCTTGGATGCGCAGCAGCACGACATCCACCCCCTCTAAACCTGCGCATCCTCCGGATGAGCCAACTATCCAGAATCATCCAAGTCCACAAACAGGTCCAGTCCTTCATCAGTTTCCAGTAGACCTGTTTCTCCATCGGCTTCATCATCCATATTCTCTGCTTCTTCTGCCAGAATTTCTTCTGACTGCTCTTCTTCTGCCAATGCTTCAAGTGCATACTCTTCATCTTCTCTTCTCTTGAAAATCTTGACTCATTTTCCAACAATGGGCACCCTCGATACCCTTCCATCCAATTCAGCCAACTCATTGGTAGCATTGTCAAAAACCTGTTTCACCTCATATGGTCCAAACAATCTTTGAACCATTTTTCTCATGCTACTATGCTGATTCTCTAGGCTACTGTCATAGACTAGAACCCAATCTCCCTCTTTTATGGCTCTAGGCCGTAAGCGATGCCTCAAATCAAACCTATCATTGTTTCTGAGTCGGGCTGTCTTCAAACGATTAACTGCAAGCTGCACATCTTCTGCTCTTCTCTCTAGTTGACGAATCCGAAGAGCTAGAAGCTCCTCCCTTGATAAATTCTCATGCCATGGAAGAGCACTCCATGTGAGAGCATAAATTTCAGTAGTAGGCATGACACGTTTTTGCCCATACATCAACTCTGTAGGCATATATCCAGTAGTCATGCTATGTGTAGAGCGATCTGCCCATAATGCAAAAGGTAATAATCTCGGCCAATCTCCAATCCGACCTCTACAAGCTTTTGCCAATGCCTTAACTATCAGCGAATATCCTCTTTCGCTCTTGCCATTCCCCTCTGGATTATAGGCAGTAGTGAGAGCCAACTTAATCCCAAGCCGTGAGAAAAATTCTCTAGCTTCATCTGCATCTAGCTCTCCACGATCAACAGTAATTTTTCCTATACATCCATACCTACAAAATATTTCTTCCAACAAGAATTTACATACTGTAGTGGTGGTCTTCGTCCGCAAAGATTTGCCTTCAACATAGTTTGTAAGATCCTCCCTAGCCAAGACAAGATATCTCTTCCGCCAAAGTCCCACTGGCAAAGTAACCAAGTCTACCACCCACTTATAATGCATACATAGCGGATAGGTCAGATGCAGCTCATCACGATGCCACACTAAAGAGTAAAGCTGACAGTCCCTGCAAGTCTCCACAAAGTGGGAAACATCTTTATACATCCCTTTCCACCAGTATCTTTCTTTGATTTTCTCATAGGTAGCCCACACACCTCTATGTCCAGCCCAAGAACTCTCATGAAACTCTCGCATAATCTGTATTTGCATCACTGCCTCACAAACTGGGTAGGCCACCTCTCTTCTTTGGGTGCTTCCAAAGAAAACCATCTTTTAAGAAATACCCATAAGCCTTTCTTCTGATTTTCTTGAATACATCATCTGTCCAATCAGCTCTTCGAGTCAATGAACTCAGATACTGACCAATTTGCAGCCACTCGTCAACATAGAGTTCTTCAGTAAAGGCTTCAATAGTAGATACATGACAATCATGAACAAGGACAGAAGCTGAAAACTCTGTCTCATCATCTTTTGCAAGCATTGACTCCTCATCCTCATATCTCGCTCTAGACAGCATGTCAGCAACTGGATTATCTTTTCCTACTATGTGTCGAAATTCTGGATTCAATGATTTGATGTAAGCAATCCACCGAAGCATCGCTATATCTAGAGTCGAACAGCTAGTAATCATGCCAAGCAAAGGCAAGCAATCTGTTTCCACAACAACTGAAGCACCAATAAAATACCCTTTATCACACTTCAATGCAGTGACTACTCCCCACAACTCTCTTTTAATCTGCGGATATCTCCTCTGCCGCTCATTAAGAACTTTAGCTCCAAAGCGGATTGCATATCTATTTCCATCAGCATCATCATGTCCCATTGCCCATCCTACGCCAATAGGGCTGGTATCAACTGTCAACATGATTGGCCATCCACACTGATAATCCACCTTGCAAAGAGTAGGAGCTGACTGCAACAGCTTCTTGAGTTTATGCATGGCTTTCGAATGCTTCTCATCCCAATGAAACTTCTGCCCTTTTCGAAGCAGTTGATAGAGAACATCTGCTATGTGAGCAAAATGAGGAATCCAAATCATGTAAAATACACAAGCTCCCACAAATATCCGCACCTCTGAAGTAGTCGAGCAATACTCTGCAATCCTGCTTATGGCATCCACCTTTGCAGGTGAAGGCTTCCTGCCATAATAACCAACCAACTATGATGACTTCATTAACACCAAAGATAGATTTTAGCCCTGAAAGAGTCAAATTTACCTCCTCTAATCGTGTCAATATTTGCTCACAAGCAACCAAGTGTTCAGCCCACAAACTGTCTACATCCTCGCAAATCAAGACTCTCATTCTTTTCTTCTTCTGCACAACCCTTAATAGGCACATCATCTAGGAAAGGCATGGTATACTGCGGAATATAGTCTCGCAGAACTCTATGCATAGCATTCATCATATGAGAAACTGAGTTGGTGGCACCTTGAGGCAAGGTACACATCCTCACAAGACCAATAGGTATCCGCATAGTGGTAATATCCCTGCTTTCCAAGGCAAGCTGAAACTCGTCATAACTAGAATACAAGTCACCTAGGGAATAAATGGCTCGTCCTGCAAAAGCCTCAGCAAACTCATCCACAACTGGACCTGTTCCCACATTCCTAATTGTCACTCTATTTACAGGCTGCATATCCTGAATAAATCTCAAGGTACCATTCTTCTTTGGTACAGTAAACCACCTGTTAGAATAGGGCGCAGAAGAGGGCTCCAAAATTCCCATCTTAATCTTCTCATTCAGCAACTCTATCAGCTTTGGCAAGTGTGCTCTAGGCACAGGTATAGGACGTATATTCCATGGCACATGAGGAATAGTGAAGATGACCATAGGCGCAACCAATTCAGGACTAATGCAGCCAATTTCATGAGGAAAGAAAGCAAATGCCTTACCATGTCGTCCAAGCATCTCTCTAAAACATTCTTTTTCCACTGGAAGCAAGAAATCATCATTCCCAATCTTCAATTCTGCAGGAGTTTCAGCTGTAAATTTATGTCCAATATTTGCAGGATCTCTCAACATAGGCTACTTCATAGCTTTTTCTATTTGCTCATCACTATCAGGAGGAAGTGGCCCTGCAACCGACTTAACCTTCTTATCAACTGTTTTATACTTCGTGTCAACCTTGGCATCAGTCAGGCACTCTTTTCTTTGCTGCAATTTGTGCAATTTTTCAGCAACTCTCAACTCTGTTGGCTGAAAGATTTTAGCCCTTTGCTCTATGGACTGCATGTGTGCAGTCTGAAACTCTGTATGCTGAAATTCTTTAGCATTAAACTCTGTTGGCTGAATGGTTTCAGCCCTCTGCTCTATGGATTGCCATGATGCAGCCTCATACTCTATATGCTGAATTTTTCCAGCATTTAACTCTGCTGGCTGAAAGGTTTCAGCCCTCTGCAACTCTGAAAGCTGATCAAGATCAGCCATAGATTCAGTTTGCTGAGTTTTCTCAGCCTCTATCTCTGTTTCAGCATAAAATCAGAAATTTCCTGATACATATCTAAGGTTTGCACAGGTATGATCTTTGAACCCTTACATACATCAAATTTCAGCATATTTTCCATCTCAGACAATGCATCTACATAAGACATTCCTTCATACAACCCATCCACATGCTCTTCTGCTTGCAAAATACCTGCAATCTTCAACTCTTTCTCCTTACGACCAATGTACTGCTTGGCAGCTCTAGACAAATCTAAAATTTTCTGATAACTCACTGAACTATCTGAAGAAAAACCAACAAAATTAGTGGAGAAAGACTGGCTGCCAGGAGGCGAGATCTCCTCTTTTCTCCGCTCCGTACAATTGGCATCTCGCAAGACAGCGGCACCTAATGAAAATCCAACTCCTTCGCAGGTAGTGGTGCCTCACAAGGAGTCCCTGTTTCTCGGATGATTTACTCCAACAGTCATAAACTGAACAGCTCGCATACCATCCTTACTGCGTATCCGTGCATAGGCTGAACCATCATCCATCACTTTCGTCTCCATTCTTGCTTTTGTAATGAAAGGCTGTCCAAGAATAATCGGATAAGAGCAAGAATCCTAAACAAAGAAATGATAATCCTCTTCAACATTACCAATAGAAATTCTGATGCTTGGACAAGCAACATACATATCACTAGAAGTATTATTGGCTGCTCTCATGCGCCAGCCATGCTCTGCATCTATAGGCCACTTGCCACTCTCATAAACACCTCGAGCAATAAGATTAATCTCGGAACCATGATCGACTAAAGCAACCAAAGGAATCTGTTTCTCTCCAATCCTTACCATCGTCTAAGTGGTTGCTCTAGCCCAATGATTGCGTGAAAAATGGCTACGAGGAATGAGGATAGGGGTTTCATCATCTTCATACTGCATAGGCTGAACTATTTTCTCCGACTGCGGATTGACAGAAGCATTCTCAACCATCACTGCATCATCATGCTCTTCCCCAAGAGCTCCATGCCATAACCCATGTAAAGCAGGTCCTTCCATTGCATGTCGTTTCCTCTGCAAAAGATCCTGCATCTGATCTTGTATTTCTCTTCTAGCAATCCCAAGAGCTTCACCAACAGTAAAAGTGACTTCACTATTCAAAATTCTTTTATGAAAAATCTTACTCATATCCGTCTGCATATCAAGGTTTGACAAGAGCTTGAATCCTGGCTCCTTTCTTAGTTGTCTCTTTTCTTTCATCAGCTTGTCTCCCATAGGTTGTTCAGGACTTGATTGAGCTGGAGAACTCATCATAGGTGGAGCTGTAACAGGTGGTGAAACAAAGTCACCCTCTCTAGTCTTTTGCGAGGTGCTAAGACCCTCCTTATCTCTTCTTCTCTTTTCCTCAACCATGGCATCTAAACCCTGTGTTTTCGCCATATAAGCAAAAATAGAATACCTGTCAATAGGAGAATACCATCTCGTTTCTCCTCAGATGCTGGAGCCCACATAAGTCATAGTGGATGCCTGAACTTTGCCTCTTCTCGCTATCTCCAAGGCAGAGGACCATAAAGCAGAGTCTCCATTTGATTTCTGCTCAAGCTGGACTGCATAAGCTAAAGCATCTCCTCTAGCACTCATGTAAGCTGATCACACAGCCATATCATTAACGAGCTTCTTCATGCCTCCCTTACCAAAGTTCGTGTCAAGAGGAGCACCAGTATCTGTTAGCCATATCTTCCCATCTTGTCCCCAAAACACTATGTTCTTCTTACGCGCTTCCTGAAAAGCATCACAATCTCTACAGTGTTGGTGCTCTGTACTATCGCACCAAATACATCGTCTCCCGTTTCTTTGGCCAGCTGGAAAAGCAGTCACTGGAGCAGGTGCTACAGCAGGTAGTACTGACATAAGTTGCTCTTTTAACTTCCCAACTTCAGCCTTGACTGCCTCTATCGTCAAATCTGCCAAGCCTTTAATAACATCATCTACTGATAAGGGCACTGGAGCAGCAGGAACTGGTGGATTTACAACAGGAGGAGTAGGCTTAGGCATAGAACTTGCAGCAGGGGTAGAAGTAGAGGTCTCCAAGGATTTGTCAGAAGCAAATCCTGTATTACGATGCAATCATACCTTCCTGCACTGCTTCTTAACAAGCGTATTCACAGCATCAATGACATGTCGCCACTCGGTCTTTAAACCTCAATCAGTAGCTTGATCTTCCAAAAGATCATCCAACTTTTCCTGTAAATCAGCATCAGCAGCTTGTAAAAATAATTCCACTTTCTGCATCTCCAAAGCTTGCTGTTCAGTTCCATCCAACTGATCTTAGCGGCTCTCAAACTCTCGCAGAAGGGCGGTAACTGAAAGTCCCTTATTAGGCATAGAAACCTATGCTAAGAAATTCCTGTGGTTCATAAGTCCTGTATCTTCCAGGAAATATTCATCCGCAAGAAGTAGCGGCTCCAAACGTCTTGGGAAACCCCCAAAAACTTCATCTTTTCTTCATACAAATGCAGGTAAGTTGAAACTTGTTGGCTATTGAATTGCTTCATCTCCTGTTGGACAGCTTTCAAGGCATCCATGGCATCACTATCGCGCTTCACATGAGCTTGCTGCTGCATATAGGATGTAAATGACTGAAACAAATGCTTCATGACATTCTCATCTGTCATCTCTTCTTGCGAGTCTCCCATCTTGCTGAAAATTGACGCAGCGCTTTCACGTCGGGTTCACCAGAAATGTCGTAGAGTTCATGCAAGAGTTGTAGAACACGGGGTTCAAGATACAGCAAGGAAAGAGGCTAACAAGAAGAACTCAAATTTTTGATGCCAAAGATCACTATATTGCTTGTCAAATTCGTTGAGTTACAACAAAGAAACTGAGCAAGCCCATGTTCTTTATATGCTGTCATGAACAGTTTTGGTATCTCAACAAGTGAGCCTCACCTTGGTAACCAAAGATCCTTCTATTTTCTTTCTGCTTCTCTATCTCCACTCTTCTTTAGGTGTTAATAGAGAATAAGGTGATCTGTAAGCAAGCTGGACATAATGTTTCTCCTTTTTACAAGCTCTGATTCATCCTCATCAACAGTTGTACAGAAAAACCGGATGAAGACTACTGCATTCAAATTCATCCAGACAGAATGTGGCTATTAGTCAAGGATGCCCAATCCGCTGTCTCTTTCAGCTGTTGATCTTCAGATGCCTGGTACTGATGCAGAGAGTTCTTGTAGAAGCATAAAGAGTGAAACAAAGCTGCAGCACTAACACCCAAGGTATCAGTTAAGTCACCCAAAACACCTACTGCTGCCTTTTGACTGCATCATCCCTGTGTACACCTACAGCAATGCTTTCAATGAACTACAAAATATGGCCCGCCCTTGAAGAGTTCTGATTTGGGGAAGATGGATTTGACCACTTCCCTCCACTAAGCGAGGGCGGGCTCCTGTCTCTCCAATGCTCCAATTGGCACTCGCTCTACGATATTAGGTTTATATGGACGCTTGCGTGGAAGAAGAGAGGCATGTCCAGCCCTATCCAAGCTTCAGTTTGCAGGAAATTTTGGCTCTGTGATCTCTTTCTGTTGTTCAGAGAGGCTGCCATTGATCCTTTGGGATAGGAAGGTTCAGAGCACACGAAAGAAAAATGATAGGCAACAGAAGACGAAAAAGGAGAAGGTAAGGCAGTTCAGATTGTTGCAAGTCGTTGCTCTGAAGTTCATAGCTCCACGCACCATGTTTGGGGGAGCCCTGTTCTGATCGATGACATCAACAATGGCCACCAGCTTTTTGCTCGCTTGTCCGTCTGCTCATCTCCGTCAATCACCTTCTCCTTAACTTCCTCCTTTTTTCACCTTTGTCTTCGCCAGATGTCGCAGCAACTACATCTTGGGCTTCTCTCCATCTTGGGCTTCACTGCACCTCATCGTCCGCTCTCAGCAACTCTGATTAATGTCTCTGAGAGAAGTGGTGCGGCTGCCGCTCTGCTACAAGACTTTCTTGCCTGCACATCTTACTGTAGGTATCGCTTCCTATCCATCATTTCTTCATCTCTGCTTTTTTTTCTTTCGTGTGGCTTCTATGTCCTCTTCTTTGCTTCCGCTCCCTCCATTGTCTCAGCTCACCAGCTTTTCATAGCTTGGACCTCTCCACAAGACATTCTGGTCGGAGCGAAGGTTTTCCAGATGTTATATCTGCGCTTCTAAAGGTGGAACTTTTGCTCCTCTCAATGAGCTTTACTAGGATCAAAGGCAGGATCGGGGTACGGCTGGTCGTTGATCACATCGCTCCCATGGAATCCGATTAGCTCTTCAACGGAGGTGTTCACGATTTGTTTCTGGTTGTGGATTCATGCCCAATTACCCCCAGCCATTAGGTAATTGCTATTGATTGCTTTCTTGGTGCCAGCAGAGCTTCGGCGCTTCTTCTTTTAGCAAGAATCCGCGCCCCCAGATTGGCAAGTCCAGTCAGCATATGTAATATTTAGAGCAATCAAATCCAGGTCTAGAAAGGATGTGTGTCCCTCATCTATTCCAACTATCCTCATCACTTTGTTCTCCTTCGCGTCACCCACTTCCCATTCTCAAAATTCTCCAACCTTCCATGGGGAAGAAACTTTGTGGTGCTTAAATAGTTGTCTTCCAAACTGGTAGTGTAAATGTCCACATAAATATACAGAAATATCATGTTTTGCCAAAATTGTTTCTACTCGATGTCCCCTTTATGTGCCACTAGTAAATGAAGTAGGAAAATGCCCATACACCAGCTTAGTTATGTTGTCAAGCTCAGTCCCGTTCCACTGACCAAGTTCTCCGTCCATCATTTCCAGATCTTTTTCTGTCACATGTCCAAACAAATTACTAGGGCCCCGAAGACCAACAGACTTTAAAGTCTTCTTGTAGACATCCAAGAGTCCATTGAATTGACGTTCCCCTCCTTTGTTTGCACCCTTGGCATCATTGGCAAGGCGAGTCCTATCATAATCAAGGGAATACACAAGAAGGAGGGAAGACGCCAGGTTACCAGCAAACCAGGCCCAATAGCCATCCTTGTCGAAGCTTGACATGTTCTATGGGAGCAGCTGCAGTCTTTGAGACAGCTGCAGAGATTCCTCCTATCAAAGGCAAAGGCATATGAACCCTTCTTCTCCATGGCATGTAGTGCTAATGTATCTTCTTCAAAAATGCTTTGTCCCACATATTACGTTGGCCTTGTTCACGTGCAACCTTTATCTTCATAGCTTAAATGTCGGCTTCTACAAAGCTTCCTTTGATTCCACAGTTTCCTGCACTTTTCTTGGAATTCATCATTGAAATTGACAGCATAATAATAATCTTTGGTATCAGTTTTTCATATTTTTCTGACACACACACACAACATGCACACAAACACAAACACACACAAACACAAACACACAAGCGGAGTATGTACATTGGATGCGGGTACTGAAAAGGACGGAAAGATAATGCAGCAATCAAACACAATGAAACACACGCAAAAAGATAACACAGATGCACAACAAAAATGGAGGTGTTTACGGCTCGGATGCGCAGCAGCACGACAACGCGCCCGCTATTTCGCGTGTACAGTGCGCGTCTATAAGGCCTTTCTCTTCTAGTGTGTAACTTATACAAAACATCCTCCACTATTGGTGACATAAACCTATCCCAGAGCTGATCAGGCTGCACATGCTCACAGAAGACCAAAATTGCAACAAACAAAGCACGCAAATGGGCACCAATTTGTACAGATGCAGCCTCTTCCAAGCACACAACACACTCATCATCACCCTCTAACATACCCTTTGCAATGCAGGCTTCCTTAAAGGTGTTGTACACCATGTTGCCAACAATATGCAAATCATCAAAAGACATACATCCTCGAGACACTGTCAAGAGCATTCGCAAGAAATAACGCTCACCAGATGTGGGTGGCACAAAGTATATTGGACCACATGTATTTCCACACTTTCTCTTCGTCCATAACTTTCGTGTGCATTCCACACCCAATACACCGGGAAGCCTTGATACTGAATAGCTCGAGCCTTTGGATGAATATGATTGCACACAAACCATTCCATAAGAGTAGTTTTCCTGATATCTTCATTTTGCATAACATTTGATATATTGTATGTATCTTGAAACACCACATAATTCTCATCAAGCAAGTGCACTTGCAACCGCTGTATATTAGGCTTCTCATTGTGCAATGCATAGTCATATATTTGCCAACATGCTTCCGAAGTAGAAACATACCGTGCATCTAGATAACTCTCGATCTCATCCACTTCACGAAAGGTCGTACCATTTAACCTTGAGTTTCCAACAAAAAATTTAATCGTTGAACAATCATGTCCCTTGTATATATACTTATACAAATACTTAACAGCTGCCACCGTTGAGCATAACTCAACATTTATATGTGCATTGTATTTTTTACTCAAGTACAGATTGTATGGAACAATCCATCGATTATCAATATTATTACCCTTTATTGTGACTGTCTTTCCATCATCTTGTCTTCTATAAACAGGATAGCCAGAGCTATCAATAGTTGTTACATTCACAAACCTCCAAGGGAAATTTTTAGTGCATCGACCATTGCGCATGCAAGGGCTCTTAGGATTCATTACACCGCAAGGACCATGGACATTGCATTTTGAGATAGTTTCAAACAAAGCTAAAAACTTTGCTCTATTAGGAAACTCAGCACAAACAAATCTATCATAATGTCATGCTTCAGAGGGTTTAAAAGGGTGCTCCAAAATTAGCAAAGTATGAGAATGCGGTAGCCCCCGCTTTTGAAACTCAATCACACTAACATAGCCTGCAACATTCCCAAACAGATTCCTTTTCAACAATGTACGCATCATATCAGCATGTTTTTTATGGAATACCCGAGCAGTCAAATCAGGACGATCATAAGCGGTCTGTCCAGGCAACAAAGCATTAGTTATCTCTAACCACTTTGGATTACATGTCATCGTTATAAACAGATTAGGTTTTCCCTTACTTCGCACTATAGCCATGGCATCCTGATACAACTGATACATGTGTCTTGGCCCACCAGTAAAAGAAGACGGCAAAACCACCCTTTTACCAATAGAGGAACCAATAATCCCCATCAGCCCATCATCCATCACTCCCACCATATCTGCTAAGCCCTTACAAACTTCCGAGCATAAAACTGATTGATTTTGATGATACCAAGCTAACCTACATTGCTCTATACTACAATAAGCATTAACAATAAATTGTTGCAACAATCGGCCACCCCGCAACATGCACACCTCAGTGTCCTCACGCACTTGTAGTCGAAATGCATAAAATTGCATCTAAGTAACACAATTATTATTAGACAATCCATGTTTATTAATTGGAACATTAACACCACTATAAGGTACCTTTACATGCCAACCATCATCACCCATAGGAAAAAGAAGAACGTATAGCATTGGCGTATATGCCCTATGCAAGTTTGAAATAGCAGTACAACGTCCATCCCGACTAAAACATGTATGTCTCGATGATCAAGAGTATTCTCATCGCCTTGTCCTGGCATGATAGCCGCAACCTCAGTTGCCACTGGAGTTGAGTATTGTCTATCAGCATGTTGAATCCCAAAAATAGTCATTCTCAAATCATGCAAGGGATTGTTTTGCAATTGCATACCCACGGATCTAAAAGCTTGTGCATATGCATTGTGTTGATGCATCATAGACTGAAGCTCCCCAAGCAAGTTTGGCAATAAATTAGGCATAACATCCAACCGATGAGATAACTCATGCTCAATATCATAAACATAAAGTTGTGCAAATCTTGGCCTTTCCTATCATTGCACATTAGGAATCAAAGGGCCTATACGATGATAAATGGAGCCATGCACTCTAAAGGTGTAAGAATTTCCCACAACAGACAAAATCTCATCAACATTGGCACCAAGTGACACAAATGCAAGAGCACTATTATATGCTCGTATATTATTTTTAAATACTCTGCTTTGAGGATGCATACCATGCAACAAATCATGCAATAGTTGTGGTGGATATTGCAACTGTGGCAACATTACTTTTCCATTTCGACAACAATGTTTACCAAACAAAACTGACTCCTGCACTTGAGCCTCACATCTCTACAATTTAGTCGAACATCGCTCACACATCTCAGAAAGACTCCCCATGGAGTGCACAATCGGGTCTTGAAATAGCAATATTGTAGTTGCAGAATGAATATCCATTGCAGGCAAAGCATGTAAAATGGAGCAAAAACCTCCATTTCGAGCACTAAAGGTTGGAGCATTATTGACACGTGACTCATTAATCACAGCATTTCCTAGGTTTTGGTGATTTTCAGCATCACAATTATAATCATTAGCAAATTGCTGCTCAATCAAACTGTGAAGTCCCTCACGAATCAAGTTATCATGATTTAGAGCCCCTCCTTGCAAAACATTCCGACACTCAACTATAGTAGAACACATCTCTTTATACCCCCTCCGGTCATGTCTTGCCATTTGAGCCCGAAGCCTAGCAATCTGTCGTCGTCTATATTGTGTAGAGTTGGGTCTATGCCTATGAACACGCAACACATAATCCTTGCTAGTTCTCTGATTATTTAATCCCATATTGTTTAGATTCTCACAAAGCCTGCACATCAAGAGAAAACATGCATTCTTTCAAGGAGAGACTTAAAAGTAGAATTAATCTAGAATCACATAATCCAAAATACTATGACAATTTAAATTAGCACAATCCTGCTACGTGCAAGGAACAATAGTAGTCAAAATTAGAATCATCATATATTTTTATATATTCTATACAATTAGATATCTAACCCAAAGACAAATGGAAAAAAACTATATTTAACCGGCGCGCGATCCCCCAAAGCCTATAACTCGAACCCAAACATCACTCTTCAACATGAATGTGCAATAAACTATAAAACATTAGGATTCTTAAATCAATGAACTCTTCTCTATAGATTGCAAGACATAATAAGTATTTCTATAGATCAAACCTCAAGAAAGAGGCAATATACTTAAAAATAAAAGTGTATTTAATATTTACAAACTCTTGAAAAGAGAAAGAATACACAATCTTATTCCAATCCATAGCAAGTTCCTAGACATTGGGGAGGAGAGAGAGAGAAAGAGAGAGAGAGAGAGAGAGAGAGAGAGAGAGAGAGATGTCCATATCCAAGTATTTTATAGAGAATATTACTCTTTGATACGTACTACATTGCAAGAAAATCAATGAAGTTTTCTCTCTAGATTGCAAGACATAATAATTATATCTATAAATAAACTATAGATCAAACCTCAACAAAGAGACAATGGACACATACATAGAATTATAAATGCGATCAATGTTTACAAACTCTTTAAAAGAGAGAAGAATGCATCACCCTGGAGAGAGAGAGAGAGAGAGAGAGAGAGAATATTACAATTAGACCATACAATTAGAGAATATTACTCACATGCATTACACCACAAAAATGAATAAATTTATATATCCACATTGTTTGACATGATATCAAGTGTCAAGAAAGAGACATCACACCACACTGCAGATACCCAATACAATTTACTCAATTTAGTCTCATTACAAAAAAAGAAAACACACATTATCACAAAAAAAGCAGTGGCCCAAGCATTTCAATATCTTCATAAGCGAGACAACAATAGATCATAACCTTCATCCAAATGTTGGAGAGAGAGAGAGAGAGAGAGAGAGAGAGAGAGAGAGAGAGAGAGAGAGAGAGAGAAAGAGAGAGAGGGAGAGAGAGGGAGGTGATAGTACTTTCGTGTGCACTACACTACAAAAATAAAAAAAGTTGTATCCACATTGCAAGACATGATAGTGCTTTATACAGATCAAACCTCAAGAAAGAGGTATCACATCGTTGCATTAAAACCAATATAAACTTCACAAAAAGGAAGCACACATCATTGTCAAAAAAACATTGGTCCAAGCACTTTCAAGTAAGATATAACTGAGACGATAATAGATCATAAGCCCCAACCAAGCAAATCCTCCTCAATTGGAACCGTTCATTTGACAACTCAATTGTTGCAGCAAGGCATTGAACCTATTAACATTCATTTGGAACTGCAAAAATGATAGTCGACAACCCCTCTGGCAAATCACAGGCTGTCATCTCCAAGCCCCCAAAATGATGCCCATATATCATTCAACAACAAATTCATCAACCTACTTGTCTCAGAGACAATTACTGAAAGTTCCCTCACTTTACCACCCAAACCACTCGAGACTTGTTGAAGAACACTCTAGGTATGCTTTGTCTCGCACACAACACCATATAAACCTTTAGCTTGTTCATGCAACTCTGCAAAGTAAATAGCAAGTGCATGATCGACATGTGTGGATAAACTCGTTTGCAATTCCATCAACTCATTCATATTGGTCTCGAGGCATTTAAACTCCAAAGAACTTGAAGCAACCTTTGTGTTTCTTCGGATTGTTGATGTCCTTGTGGATTTACTAACATGCCCTCCCTATTGCCTCGCCACTTCTTTTATCTTTCGCACATAAACTTTATTCACTCTATTAAACTCCACATTTTGGCTGCAACAAAATACACAAATGACTATCTCCCCAAAAAGAACACAATACCTTGGTGAAAATACAATTATTAGAATAACTATCTCCCATACCCATGTGAACGGCTCCAAGCAGGCAAGCGTCGAAGAGATGATGTTGTTGTTGTTTTCTTTGATTCAACCAAATCAATTGCATTCAATGGAGTCGAATGCACTATGTCTCGAACATCGTCCATAGCTTTGCTTTGTTCCATGATGACTACATGAAACTTTCAATAGAGTATAAGAGTCCCAATAGAGAAATCTCAAAGCCATTGAAGACAAACACATTTCCAATTGAAAATCCTAAATCGAAAGTGTCTCGGACTCAAAGACAAAAGAATAGTCATGCACGAACACATGTGTAAACAATCATGCATGAGCACATATATACACAGTGCTCGCCAAAAGCAAATTAATGATTCCCCTCTTCCATGGATGTCCATTCATCCACATGTGCACATGACACTCATCAAAGGCCCAGCAAGCATCACTCAAACTTGAAGTCATGTTACTCTCGATGATATCCTAGACTCGAAAGTGAAAAAATACACATGTATTAAGCCCAACATGCATAACCAAATGCATATATAGCCATGCCTTACCTCCTCTCTCTCTCTCTCTCTCTCTCTCTCTCTCTCTCTCTCTCTTTGTGTAAGCCCTACTAATGGATGTTCATTCATCTAGATCCATAACATAGGTCTTACCAAAGGCTCGAATGAGTTAAAGATCCAAAGATGTTCGACGCTCAAACATGAATGAATACCAATGTGAAAATATGGAATATAAACTCTTAAAATGAGATTAAAAAATCTTAATAATTTGGAAGAGACAGACAATGTTTTTTAAAATGGAGATTTTCATCAATTGAATAAAACACAACTCATTTAAAAAGTCTTGCAAAGATTATATATATCAAGTATGTGGCGATTTTCAATTTGGAAGAGAGACAATGTTTTTCAAAATGGAGATTTTCAAGGATGTGCTTATGCAGCGGCGACTCATCCAAGTTAACATTGCCAAAAACCTATCTAGATAAACTTTGAAAGAAGCAAATCGCACATCAAGGGCAATGCTCTCGAGTGAAAGGGAATGACCCCACACGGTAATTCATCTGTGTTAACATTGCCGAAAACCTATTAAGAGAAACTTTCAAAGAAGTAAGTTACACATCAAGGGAAACATTTTCATTCTTGTGAGCATTTAACTCACATACGCCATCCTCTATACGACCAACACTGTCAATAAGATCTTTTATCTTCTCATCATGATCATCCAAGGATCCAATATGTGGTTAATACTTTCGGACATGGCCATATATCTCCCCTATGTAATTACCCTTGATTTCTTCATTAGTTTTAGGATATATATCAAAGTAGGACTCCATCTTAGAGGTCCATTCCTCTAATTCTGATGGTGAAGATGACTGGCCATTAAATTTGGCTAAAACAATTTTGTCCTTGAATTCTCTTTCATGAAAGGATTGTTGTCCAAAATTGGCTGATCAGGATTTCCAAGTACAGAACCTCCAAATTGAGACTGAAATCTTCCAATAGGTGGCTGAGAATTACCATGTAATCTTCATGTTGGCAAAGTATCCCTGGAATTTTGAGTATGTAGTCCAAAAGCTTGAGTATTGGCCCCATTCAAACTGCCCAAATAGTCATCATGCCTTTGTGAAGCTTCTCCTACTTCATACTGACTATTTGGAATGCCTCTTCTTCCAATAATCCCATTTCCATGACCATTTTGGTTAGATGGCTGAAGTGGGACTGAAGGGCCACTGTTTGAACAAGCCTTCTCATTAACTTCTGTTGATGCCATTTGCAATTGTATGAATTTAGAGATTTGTGCCATGAGTTGGTCGTGCGATTCTACCAACTTATCAATAGAAGCCTTGGTCTGATCAGTAGATTGAACCATCTGCTCCATTTTTGATAAGATGGCCTCATGTCGTTCCCTATGTCTTTGTTCATGGGCACACAAAGTATCAGTGAGTATACTGATTTCTCCTTATTGTTGAAGCTCTTTAGGGTTCTCTTGAAGTGTGCTATCCATCATGGAATCCCTGATTTGCTGAGCACAATCCTCCTGGACCTTATTTTTGCCTTTATGTCCTGCCATACTAGTGCAGTCCTGCAGTACCCCCTATCAGTAAAATGGCTATAAATTTGGCTAGGAAGCTCCGATTTCAGAACTTTTTTTTGCGAATCGAAGCTAACAATGCCATCTTCGAGATGAGCTATAGCACGCTATAATAGGTTTAGAACAGAAAATTCTGTAGCTGGATTTCAGAGTCTGAACTGTCCAGTCCTGCAACCTGTCTAGACCTGTAAGTGCCCTGTTTTGACCTTGTAATGCAAGATAGTAACCCCAAATGGCTACCAAACCCTTAAAAAGGGTATATAGGACCTGAGGGTACCTTGTAATACCTAAACCTGTGCTTCAGCAATGAAGGGTGTACCTGTGACCACCTGTAAATACCCTGTAAATTTCCTATTTTACCCTGTTTTGGTCCTGTAGGTACTTGAGTCATTGGAAAGTCTTCAATCTTCAATCTTCCACTCGTTGTACCTGTGTGAGGGATAAAACGGCATGACAGGCTCCCTACACGGGCTTTGAATCACCGGGAGGTGGGCAAAGTTGCCCCCGAGTCGGTTGGTTGCACCCCTTCGGGATCTTCGATAGTGAGGGAGGGTCACCTCTCTTTTGTCCCACTATCTCCCCCGGCATCCACATTTTTCCTCAGTGGGAATATCAACATGGCAGAGGCTAGTGTGCTAAGCAATCAGCATGATATGCAATTCAGAAATATTCATTCAGCCTTTCATGAGATGCAATTGATTGGGATTAGAAAAAATTGAGATGGGAGAAAGGTCTTACCTATGCAATTCAGTGACTCACTGATTGCTAGTACTTACCCTTTTACAATATTTCAGCTTGGGTGAGAGAAATTCAACAAAACAAATCAAGGTTATGCATCAAGCTGATCAAATGATACCTATGATGAGTAATGGTTTGAATCAAAATGGAATTCAATGAAATAGGCTGAAATTGAGGAAAATTAACACTAATCTTTGATCTATTGATCAATCCAGTGAATTAATTGATCAATAACCTCCCATCAAGTGGAAAAGCCATTAGCAATAGGATTATTGAGAGATTTCAGAGATTAATAAAAGGGAAATACCTCCATTAAGCTTGAAGAATATGATGGATGCCAGCTTCAACCCCGTTGATGCAAGAGTTCTTCATAATCCATCATAAATCCATCATAAAGCTTGAAATCTCCATAAAATCAGTCCATACAAACTTCAATATGATGAAATCCTTGAAGAATCAACGCTCCAGCCTTGCTTGAACACTTGAACCTCAAAGATTCAAGCTCCTTGATGAAAAGCCCCAAAATAATCCTTCCATTTGAGCTCCAATGTCATGCACGGGCTGAAATCTCTTCAATGTCTTCAATCTTGGAGTCTATCCAGCTTGTACTTAGCTTTAGAGAAGCTTTGGAGGTCGGGAAGGTCCAAAATTTTGAGAAATTTGAGCTTCCATGTTTGTGGCTATGGCTGCCCTGCTGTGTATTAGGGTTTGAGCAAGAGAATGATTGATCAGAATGCTTCAGAGGCTGAAGATTATTGCCAACAAGTGCTTGATGAATCCTTTAAGAGCTGAGATCAATAGCTGAGGATGTGGAGCAAGCTGAGCACGGAGGAGAGAGCAAGGAATTCAGCACAAATTTCGGAGCATTTTTCGGGCTGTTCCTGGCTGGTAATCAGCAGCACAACTCAACCATGGTACTCCTCCTGAAGCTCATGCTGTAAGGATCCTTTGCCCCATGCTTTGACAGAGAGAAATGTTCAGCAGAGAGAGATATTTGAGGACTTTCTTGACAGCCTCCATGAAAGCTTTAGCCAAAAGCTTGAAGGAGAGAGAAGAGAAGCTCTCTTTTAAAAAGTAACTGTAGTTTAGTCTCTAACTAAGCCCGATTAACCATCCTTTACCCTAGTTACCTTCATTTTTACATGAAATTTGATGACGTCCAGCCATTTAAGCCTTTACCCGCCATATTTGACCTTGGATATCTCCAGATGTTGTCTCTTGCTAACTGTAGGTGTCCTGCAGCACTCCACTAGTCATTGTCTTGTACCATATTTTTTGTCTGAAATTGGTTTTGAAATAGGAAAATGGAACTGAAAATGGAAGAAAATAATGGATCAAAGACTCAAGCTCTGATACCACTTGTCAGAGAGAGAACCAGGGAGAGAGAAAGAGGAGAGAGAATACTGCAGAGGAGAGAGAAAGACTGCAGGAAGAGAGAGAAGAAGAGTGACGAGGAGAGAGAAAGACTAGATTTAGAGAGAGAAAGACAAGAAAGAAGGGGAAGCCATAGAAGCTGTGAGCAAGAAGGGAGAGAAAGTCTGTAATTGTATTAATGTGTCAAAAAGATGTGAAAAATTACATCTTCTCTCCTTTTATACCAATGTCGGTGTGACATGGCATAATATCAACATTATTAGCACTTATTTGCTATTCCCAACTTCTTACATTAAATAAAATAATACCACAATAAACTATAAACTAACAATAAACTAATAAATAATACAATAGCAATTATTATATAAACTAATTAGATATTATTATTTAGATAGATATAACTAATAATATCTAAATAATAATAAATTGATAATATCTAAATAAAAAATACATAATATAATAAAATAATACAACTAAAAATATCTAAATAAAATAATATTGTAATAAACTAATAATATCTAAATAAAATAACATCATAATCATATCATAATTACTAATAAACTATAATAATAAACTAATAATATCTAAAGAAAATAACATCATAATCATATCATCATATCATAATTACTAATAAACTATAACTATTAACTATAACATTAACTATTAACTATTAACATAACAATAAAATACAATAATTAAAACAATATCTAAATCCAAATAAAATAATATCACAAAAAAAACTATGAACTAATAATAAACCAATAAACTAATAATATCAATAGCAATCTAATTAGTTATAAAAACTAAATAGATATTATTATTATTATTTGGATAGATATAAACTAATAATATCTAAACAATAATAAACTAATAATATCTAAATAAAAAACACATAATGAAATAAAATAATACAAATAACAATATCTAAATAAAATAATACCGCAATAAACTAACAATAAAAATATCTAAATAAAATAATATCATATAATTATATCATAATTACTAATAATTACTAATAAACTATAACTATTAACTATCACATTAACTATTAACATAACAATAAAATATAATAACTAAAACAATATCTAAATCTAAATAAAATAACACTACAACAAAATAAACTATGAACTAACAATAAACTAATAAACTAATAATATCTAAACAATAATAAACTAATAATATCTAAATTAAAAACACATAAAATAAAATAAAATAAAATAATTTATAATATCTAAATAAAAAATATCATAATAAACTAATAATATCTAAATAAAATAACATCATATTCATATCATAATTACTAATAAACTTAAACTATAACTATTAACTATTACCTATTAACTATAACATTAACTATTAGCATAACAATAAAATATTATAACTAAAATAATATCTAAATCTAAATCAAATAATACCACAACAAAATAAACTATGAACTAACAATAAACTAATAATATCATAATAAAATAAAATAACATCATAATCATATCATCATATCATAATTACTAATAAACTATAACTATTAACTATAACATTAACTATTAACATAAAAATAAAATATAAAAACTAAAACAATATCTAAATCTAAATAAAATAATAGCACTACAAAATAAACTATGAAGTAATAATAAACTAATAAACTAATAATATCAACATCAATAATAATAATAATAATAATCATCATCATTATTATATAACTATTAACTATTAACTACAACATTAACTATTAACATAACAATAAAATATAATAACTAAAACAATATCTAAATCTAAGTAAAATAATACCATAACAAAATAAACTATGAACTAACAATAAACTAATAATAATAAACTATAACTATAAACTATAACATTAACATTATTATTATTATTATAAATTATTATTATTATTATTATTATATAAACTAATTAGATATTATTATTTAGATAGATATAAACTAATAATATCTAAACAATAATAAACTAATATTATCTAAATAAAATAGCATCATCATAATAATAAAAAATAATAACAAATAACAAACTAACAATATATAAAATAATAATAATAATAATAATAATAATAATAATAATAATAATAACTAATAACAACCATTAACAAAACTATATAACTATATAGCAAAAACAATAATAAAATAATACAATAAGAATATAATAACATCATAATAATAATAAAAAATAAACAATACGACAACAATAATAATATCATCATATCATAATTACTAATAAACTACAACAATAAACTAATAAACTAATAAACTAATAATATTTAAATAAACTAATATAATAATAATAACAACAAATAATAACACATAGCAATAAAAAACAAACTAATAATATATATAATATAATAATAATAATATCATAATTACTAATAAACTACAACAATAAACTAATAAACTAATAATATCTAAATAAAATAACATCATCATAACAATAACAAATAATAATAAATAACAAACTAAAAATATATATAATATAATAATAATAATAATAACTAACAACAACCATTAACAAAACTATATAACTATATAACAACAACAATAATAAAATAATACAATAAGAATATAATAACATAATAATAATAAAAAATAATAAACAGTACAACAACAATAATAATATAAAATAATATCTAAATCTAAATCTAAATAAAATAAAAAAATACCACAATAAACTATAAACTAACTATAACATTAACTATAACTATAACTATAACAATACACTATAACATTAACATTAACATTAACATTAATAACTATCATTAACAATTAACATTAATAACTAACATTAACATAACATTAACAGAGAGAGAGAGAGAGAGAGAGAGAGAGAGAATGTGGTCGCCCACTGGCCACGCCTGGCCCTACGCCCGCGAGAGAGAGAGAGAGAGGGGAGCACGTTTGGCCCCACGGCCACACCCAGCCACGCCCGCGAGAGAGAGAGAGACAGGGGGAGCCCCATGCCCACACCTGGCCACGCACGTCTGCCCACGAGAGAGAGAGAGAGAGGGGGGGAGCCCACGCCCCACGCTCGGCCACGCCCGTCTGCCCCCGAGAGAGAGAGAGAGAGAGAGAGAGAGAGAGAGAGAGAGAGAGAGAGAGAGAGAGAGAGAGAGAGAGAGAGAGAGAGAGAGAGAGAGAGAGAGAGAGAGAGAGAGAGAGCCCATGCCCCACGCCCAGCCATCTGGCGTCTACACACAAAGAGAGAGAGAGAGAGAGAGAGAGAGAGAGAGAGAGAGAGAGAGAGGGAGACTTGCACCTGAGCGAGCTGGCTCCCCTGCTCCAAGAAAATCCAAGCATGCTCCCTTGCTCGAAGCGTGCTCCTCTGCTCCAGATAATTCCACCCTGCAACCAAGCAATCAAAAAGAGAGATAAAGTAGATATAGATATCTCTCACTAATCATGAGAGAAAGAGGTAGTGGGGTATTAAAGCCACGTTAACCTCCCTCAACCTTGCATGTATGCAATTCAAAAATTCAAAACAGGCTTAATGGGATTTAAAAATAGGCTTGGGATTCAAAAATAGGCTCGCGGAAAGAAATGGAGTTACTGAACCTCCAGCCAAAATGATAAATAGATATAGACTAGGCACTCTATGCCTAGTTTTAGGCAAGGGCTCACTCCAGTGCTAGTGAGACTTACGACACTTTGCATCCTGAATCACTCCTCATTCCTTAGGAGGGTTTAAACATGGTTATTATACTTTTGTTCTATGGCTCACATACAAAATCATGACATATGCTCTCATGGTCATTACAAACTATTCAATATTGTGGAGTGAGAACCTACAAGAGCAATAGGTGGTGGAGGTAAAACGATACCAACCTTGAAAGACCCAAAAAACTTTGATGCCCTATTTTCTTAGTACGAAGTCTTAGCTTTGAAGCCCTATGTATAGAGTACCATGTTCTAGTATCAATTAGCGAGCCTTCATAATGCGCCATCACAAACATAGTGTTTTATCAATAAGAGGCACTTTTCACCAAAATCCAATAATGTGAACACAGACATAGGTCACTATCAATTGAATCGTCGAGTTTGATGGCCTAATGGTTTGGGGTGGACTTAGGGATTTGGAGACACATACCAAGGTTCTCTGATGGGGAGCTAAGCTCTCTCTCTCTCTCTCTCATGGAGAGAGGAAGTAATGATTTTTGGGGATTATATGTTGTTTTTGCCATTGAAGCTTTATTGTGTATTTTATAAGAAGTAAAGTCCATAGTCGAATGTTTGAAGACAAGGGAAGAATCATTACTCTCTCTCCATTTCTTTTTCCTCTCTAGTATTTCTTCTTCTTCTTCTTCTTCTTCTTCTTCTTCTCATTATGATGCCAGGAGGCATATTACATGGTGGATTTCGTGCCACGGTGGATTCCATGAGGTTTTACGGTGGATTCCGTAAACTTTTATTACCGGGGCTCATACACAAAGTGGATTCTTTGTGCGAGAAGTCGATGGGGATGCCTATCCTTTTTGGGCGTTTTGTTAATTTAGTGTGTACATGGGTGATTCCATAGCGGGTGATTCCGCAAAATACATATTTAAATTAATAAACGTTTATGAGTTTAGAGTGCGCACTCGTGATAAATTAAGGTTAGGCAGTGGAAAGCATTGGAGGATAGCGTGTATTTAAGTTATCGTCAATATTTTGATGGGTGCATAGCTTAGGCATGGCGCCTATATTTTGTTGCGCCTATTTATCAAGGCGTTCGATATTTATTTACTATTTTTGTATGCACATGGGTGCACGATTTAGATATTTGTATTTGGACATTGTATTTGGGTACGGCGGACTTCTTGGGCGCCCATTAGCTTTATTTCTATTTGGTACAAAAGCAAACTCAAAAGCTAAAGCGTACTATTTTGTAATTTGGGCTATTATTTGAGCTTGAAGATGATTAATACATAAAATACATGCTTTGTGGAGCGTTCACACAAGGCATGGGGAGAGATTGAACCCAATTGGTCTCTTGTTCATGTCGTGCATGCTTTCTACATTGATTTGTGTGCAAAAAGTAGAGTTATTTTATTCGTGGGGACCTTCTAACGCTCACTACACGCACTTACGGCATCCGATCTGTACACCAGTGGTATCAGGGCGAAGTTGAGATCAAGAGCTTTCAATCGCTTACCATCTTGCGCGAAGGCGGAGCTCCTGGAACGATCGAGCTCTATAGTCAGTTTTCGCGAACGGTCGATAGGGGTGAATTGCTCTGGCGGTCAAGAACCTCTATCTGCATCCTCTGATCATGAAGGACCGGCCTGAGGAGGCGAAGGACCACTTCTACATCTCCTTCTTCAAGACGTTTTTTTTAAACAGAGAACAGTAAGCTTCCATAGCTCATAACTTTTAAAAGCTTAAGTTAAAGCTTAACAAGCTTATTACAAAGCTAAAACCCCACGAAAATTCCGTCAGCGACGTCAGTATATTTTCGTCGCAGTCAAATCTGTCACGAACGTCCTCAATTACTCAAAACTCACGGCTGGTTAAAGTCACTAAAGCCCCTAAGCTTTAAAACTTCCTAGTCTACCAAGTTCACCAAGTTCTATTACTTTTGCAAGTCCTGCAAGTCCACAGAAGTCAAAACAGACTTATCCAACTATTCCCATAAAGCTTGTTCACGCGCGCAGAAGCCTAGAAACCATTTATTGCTCTCTGGAAGACCCTGTTCCTATTTGCAGACTTGCTGAACTAGTTTCAGCACACACAAAAGTTCATACGCAGGTCATACGAAGATTATATGCAACTTCTACGAAGACAACGAATCCCACAACCGCAAAAGACAAAGACTACAAAAGCCAAACAAAAATATATAAGCCTTGTATACCCGACTTTTAGCTACACTCATCTCGCTAATCAGATTTCGAGAGTGTGAGGTCTTTTGGATTTTACAGGATGACGGAACAACACATGGACGATTTAATGGCTGAAGGTGATCTTCCCGAACCAACGATGGAACAAAAATTGGATTTGATTATGATGCAGCTTGATGAAGAACAAAGAGCTCGACAAGCTTTGCAAGTTCAATTGGCCAATTTGCAATAATCTACCACCGACAAAGATGGACCGCAACCCGAAGGTCTTATACGACGTACCATCGATGTGACACTCGAAGCCCAATCTATCCGCAAAGAAACAAAGATAAGTAAAAGAAACTTCAAATTTCGTACTTTCAATGGATCATGAGATGGAAAGACTGTACTTGCATTTATCAGTCAGTTTGATGATTACTTTCATGAAGAGACATATGCTGAGAAAGACAAAATTAAATGTGTCACTAATCATTTAGTTGATTGAGCATCTCTATGGTGGACTGTGGTTCGCAAGAGCATTGATTGTCCCACTACCTGGGAGAGTTTCCAAAAGAAGTTTTTGCAGAATTTCCTTGCTCCTCAATTCCATGAAAAAACCATAAAGCAATGGGATCTTCTACAGGCGCAAAGAGATCGTGAACCTATTTCCCAATACACTGAACATTTTTGGAATGCCCTATTGCAACTACGCATGCTCGAAGATGTACCTGAAGCGACTCACAAACGCAAGTTTATGTCCGGTTTACTTGGACATTACTATGCTGAAGTCAATATGTTCAAGCCAACAACCCTTGAAGATGAAATTTCCTTGGCTCATGACACTGAAGTCAAGATTCGAGGAAGAGACAAGCGTCCACAACAATTTCAAGCTAATGGTAACTATGGTTCCAATCAATTCAATTCAAATTTTAGAAGATTCAATCAAAGTCGTTTTCTTCCATCTTCATTTCGTAAGTCTTGGACACGACCACCTGCTTTGCCATCAAATACCAATCAAAACCCTAAGCCATCCTCACAGCTAAATCCCAACATTCCTAAACTTCCTGCCATTGCCAACAATGTATCTAAAGAAAAATCTATAGTTTGTTACAAATGCCATAAACCTGGACATCTAGCAGCCAATTGCCAATCAAAAAAGCCATCTATCCATATCAATTATCTTGGCGCAATGGAAGAAGAAGAACATGAGGAAATGCCTGACTTTACAGAAGATGATGACGACATTGGTACTACTTCAGATACTTTGCTAAGTATGCCAACTCCACATTCTTTGTTGACAATGAAATGTTTTGTGCATGGTAAAGAAAAGATTATTTTGCATGATGATGGTAGCACACATGATTTTATTTCTGCAAAGTTAGTGAAAGAATTGAATTTACAAACAGTTTCTACACATTATCGCATTAAAGCAGCATTCCTAGGTACAAGATATAATGGAACACAAGAGGTGCATAACTTAGAAATTAAAATTGGTGAATACACTGAACGAAGGAATTTCCTAGTTGTACCTTTGCAGTCTAGTGATATTATCCTAGGTATGCCTTGGCGTCATCAGTATAATCCTTACATATATTATCATACGCATTCAATTAAAATTTATTTTCAAGGAAAACAAATCACATTGCATGGTATGCACTCTTTTAATAATTTTCTGCTACTTACTCATACTTAGGCTAAACGTGCATTACGTAAAAGTAGCAAATCTTATTTAATTTGGGTGAATGAAATTCAAGCTAAAGAAAAACATATGCATCCTAGGCATACACAATTTCTTGCTCAATTTAAAGATTGTTTTGTTGATGATTTACCACCTAGACTACCACCTTCATGTCCTGAAGATCACAAAATAGATTTAATTCCTAGTACACAACCACCCTGTAAAGCACCATATAGGCATAATCAAATTGAACAGAAAGAAATTCAAAATCAAATAGAAGAATTGCTTAACATAGGATTAATTAGACCTAGTAGTTCTCCATTTGGCGCACCTGTTTTACTAGTAAAGAAGAAGAATAATACTTATCGCATGTGCATTGATTATCATGCCCTGAATAAAATTACAGTTAAGAATAGATATCCGATTCCTAGGGTAGATGATCTTATGGATAAACTACAAGGTTCTGCCATATTTAGTAAGATAGATCTTAAATCTGGTTATCATCAAGTAAGATTGGATAAATCTGATATATTCAAAACTACATTTAGAACATAATTTGGACACTATGAGTTTCTAGTGATGCCTTTTGGTCTAACTAATGCACCTGCTACATTTAGTCGAATGATGAATCACATATTTCTAAAATATCAACATTGTGTTATAGTATTCTTTGATGATATCTTTGTATTCAGTAAAAATGAGAATGAGCATTATGAACATCTATCTTTAGTTTTCAAGTTGTTAAAAGATAATCAATTGTATGCTAATCTAGAAAAGAGTGAATTCTTTCAAACAGAAATTGAATATCTAGGTCATATTGTTTCATTAGAAGGTATTAAGGTTGACCCTAAAAAGATAGAAGTAATTTTGAATTGGCCCATACCCAAAAATGTGCATGAGTTACGTTCTTTTCTAGGTCTTGCTAGTTTTTACAGAAAGTTTGTGCCAAATTTTTCATTACTTGCATTACATTTGACTAAACTTTTAAAGAAGGGTATTGTTTATAACTGGTTTAATAATCAACAAAAATCTTTTGATTTATTGAAACATGCTTTAACCCATGCTCCTATATTACAACTACCTGACTTCAATAGATCATTCTTTTTAGTAGTTACTGATGCTAGTGGATCTGGAATAGGAGCCGTACTTATGCAAGATAATCATCCTATAGCCTATTCTAGCTGTAAACTAAAACCATCTGAACTTGAATACTCTATCTATGATAAAGAATTGTTAGATGTAGTACAAGCCTTACGTCAATGGAAACATTATTTAATGGGTTTTGAATTTATGATCAAAACTGACCAACAAAGCATTAGACATCTCCTTTGTTAACCCCAAATATCTGACAGACATATTAAATGGGTAGCTTTCATTCAAAGTTTTCATCCCCTTATACAATATCAATTAGGAAAAGAGAATGTAGTAGCCGACGCTTTAAGTAGAAGACCGACAATTCATAATATTTCTGTCATATCATTTGATTCCCTTATCCCTATGAAAGATACTTATCATCAGGATATTACTTTTCATGCTAATTGGAATAAACTAGTTGCAAATAATTGGATTCCTATTGATTCACTGTCTTACAATAATGGATTCATGTTTTATAAAAAGAGATTATGTGTCACAGTTCCATTTAGATCTTTTGTTTTAAATGAGATTCATTGTCCCCCATATCAAGGTCATAGAGGTATTATATCTACTTTACGTACATTGATTGAAGATTTTTATTGGCCACATATGGACACTGATGTATCTAGCTTTGTTTCTAAATGTTTAGTTTATTAACGAGTTAAAAGACACCATGGTAAACAATATGGTTTACTGATGCCCTTATCTATTCCATCACGATCATGGGAACATATTTCTATGGATTTTATCACTGGTTTACCTAACACTAAAGCTAACCATGATATGATTTGGACTGTTGTAGACAGGTTTAGCAAACAAGTATATTTCATTCCATGCAAGAAAGCTTTAACTACATCTCAAGCAGCTCAATTATTTTTGAAAATTGTGTTCACTAATCATGGTTTACCAAAAGTTATTATTTCTGATCGTGATTCTAGATTTTGTAATAATTTTTGGATTACTTTGTTTGCTAACTTAGGAACAAAGATTTATTTTTCATCTGCATTTCATCCTGAAACTAATGGTCAAACAGAAGCTACTAACAGTACTATTTTAGATCTTTTACGTGCTTACACTGTTTCAAAACCACATACATGGGATACACATCTACATCTACTTCAGTTTGCATATAACAATACACCACACATAGCTACAAAGAAAGCACCATTTGAAGTGATTTATGGTTATAGATTACCTACACCTATTGCATCATTATCAAATAAAATTCAGACTGCTGATGATATTGCTAACATGCACGCTACTATTTTTGATGAAGTTAAAGAGATGATTGCCAAAGTCCAGTAATCATATACAAAACAAGCCAATAAGAAAAGACAGGCTATGAATTTTAAAGTTGATGACTATGTTTGGTTACACATAGAAAAACATCGATTACAAAGTGTAGATAAACACCCAGTTGTGAAATTAGCATCTAGATTCTATGGACCATTCAAGATCATACACAAAATCAATGACAATGCATTTAAACTAGAACTATTACCACATTGGAAAATCCACAACACCTTTCACATTAGTTTACTACGACCCTTTAGAGGCCAATTACCTATACACCCTGTCTATAAAAACCCACCTTTGCTAGATGATGAGACTCAAATCCTTGAACCTGAAGCTATTATAGATACTGATTTTATGACCACTAGAACTGGCGGTAGATATTCTAGATATTCGGTCAAGTTTAAAAACCATCATGTTGAAGAGGCCCAATGGATGGACGCTAGAGACTTAAATGCTTTCCCCACTCTGTTAGCTCCACATTGAGCTAATAGCAATTGAGGACAATTGCTATCCCACCCCAGGGGTATGATGCTAGGAGGCATATTACACGGTGGATTTTGTGTCACAGTGGATTCCGTGAGGTTTTACGGTGGATTCCGTAAACTTTTATTACCGGGGCTCATACATCCATGAAGGGGTTTGTGGCAGACATTTTGCTCAAGAAATATCCAGTAGAAAGATTCTCCAAGCCAGTTTTGTGTAGCCTAGTCTACATCGAGATGTGCAACATTGGTACCGCACTTGTGATGCTTGCCAAAAGGCCGGACCAAGGAAGCTAGTGCATGAGGAACAAAATCCCATAACTATATATGTCCCATTTGAGAAATGGGGGAGTGATGTAATAGGGCCACTCCCAGGAGCTAAGTCTGGCAAGGAATACATCATAATGGGTGTGGGCTACATGACAAGGTGGGCAGAGCCTTTAGCAACTAGTAGGATCACAACCCAATAAGTAGAAAAATTTGTGTTCAGGTTTGGCACACCTTTAGAAATTATCTCTGACCGAGGTCCTGGTTTTAGGGCCGATCTAGTGGGGGAGTCAATGGAAAGGCTAAAAATCAAGCACAGGCATTCTACTCCCTACTATCCATAGTGTAATGGTTTGTTTGATTGAAAGGTGAATGGGCTGATTTGTAAGATAATTACCAAGCAAGTACACATGCACCCCAAGCATTGGGATAAAAAATTGATTGCATCTCTTTGGGCCTAGAAGACTTCATTCAGAACCTGACTTGGCTATACTCTATTTCACCTCATTTGTGGCGAAGAGGCTTTGCTTCCTATAGAGGTAGAACTGGCCGGCTTATGTGTTTTAGTAGCTTGTCGAGAGAAGAATCAAGATAAGAAGTTAGAGGAAAGGATCTTGGATCTAGAGAGGCTGGAGTTAGACAGAGAAGCAACAGTCCAACACTATTCCATGTAGGCTGAAGAGAGGAGAAATACATTTAATAAGAAGCTGGCTAGCAAACACATAAGGGAAGGATCACTTGTGCTACGCTATGATAACCGCTTTGATAATAGAAAGGATGCTAAAATTGTGTTCAAGTGGGAAGGGCCATTCATGGTCATAAGGAGATATCCAAATGGCAACTATAAGGTAGGTGACATGGATGGGAGGGTGCACAAGACAAGGGTAAATGGATGGCGACTCAAGCCTTATTTTCAAAGAAATAGGGACACTTTGAAGAAATCATTCAATGAAGAGCCACCAATGAGGGGGTGCAGTCCTCCCTGCTCTATAAGACCATCATTAGTAAGCTAGAGGCATCAATGCCTCTAGCCTAAGGGGAGGGATAATCATCGGGTTTTTTACAAACCGGATTTCTACCACAAAATTTGGCCAAAACCCCTATCAAGAGCCTTACCATATCACTTTGGGTTTACTTTTCAAGCACTAGGTATGCTACAATATTGCTTCTCGATTATGATAACTCTAGCAAGTGAGGGAACAAATTCTTAGGAGGAATGTCTATGTCAAGAGTAAAAGGGATGGGTTATCTTAGTGAATGTGGAAATGGATTACATCTAGGGGTTGAGTGAGTGTATAGATTTTTTCAAAGGACTAGCCTCCAACTACACGTGGGTTCCACCTACATCACCAAGATTACCGTTGTACACAAGTCAATATCATCATCATGGTGTCACTTGGATCTTACACAAAAGCTTACAAGCATGGACCCCCTCTGTCACATGCTTATATGTACTTATATATATATGAGGAACTGAAGTTAAAGCAAATTTTGGGAGCTGTTTTTTATCATTTCAATAAATCCCAAAGAAAAGTGAATTTCAAGAAAATTCATGCGTAGCCCTATCAGTTTTGATCTAGCCTACAAAGTTGTAGAAGAAACGTTTTTCAAATTCTTCACCGATTTAAAGTTACGAAGGTATACACTATTGGCTATATGCAATTTTCTTCTCTCTTTCACCACATCAGCTTCCCATTTTATCCTTCTTGTAAATATATTACAATAATGTGCTTTGGACATCCACCTCTTGTAATCTAGCTCCCTTTATCTAGCTTGTCTACCACCACTCTTGGTTTCTTGCATGATGACCAAGGTGGGGACTTGTCCCACCCACTATTCTCCATATTTTCAAGGATGCCATACATAAACTAGGAATATGTTAATAAAAAAGATTAGCTTAATCTAATCCCTCATGGAAGCTATATAATGAGCCCATGGAGATGTAAAGAAAGACAATGACAAGCACATGAGAGCACTCTAGAATACCCTCATGCTAGTCCATCTCTTTGAGGTAAGCTATGAGTGAGTCTCATGCTAGTCCATCTCTTTGAGGTAAGCTATGAGTGAGTTCCTTTTATTATGTAGCATAATGGAAAGCTTCCTCTACCTCTTCTCCTCTTGTCTCCCTCTCTTCTCATCTTCTCATTTCCTGAATACATAATGGCAAGCTTCTTCTACCTCTTCTCCTCTTGTCTCCCTCCCTCCCTCTCTCTCTCTCTCTCTCTCTCTCTCTCTCTCTCTCTCTCGTATTCTAATATGGTGTCTAGATTATATGTACTCTCTTTTAAATATCCCTCTACATTCATACCTAAACTTATTAAGTAAGACTTGCCATATTCTCTATTGGTGGGAAACCCTTATTTCCTCATGATATATATATATATATTCATGGGAGAATTTAGCAGGCATCACCTCTCTTATCCTTCCATCATCTTCATTTCCATTAAGATGGGCTACAAATTCTCTCTTGTGAAGTTGTGTTTTGGTTCTTTCCGTTCTCTTTAAGGAAAGGGATATCCTAGCCCATCCTCCATTTGGCTAGGTAGTGCCCCTCTTTAGCTCTCTTAGTGAGGATTGGAGGCTGGATAGTAAGAGGCAACCCATTCATCTTTTCAACTCTCAATATGTCAGTGAATCGTTGCACATAAAAAGTTACAAATTTGATTATCTTCAATGCCTCGAAATTCAAGATTGCAAAGAAAAAATGACAGGAAAAAGTTTGATACTTGATATTTGCAGTCCCTGTTGTTGAGAATAAATGGCTTTTTGTTAGAATATGCTTGGTTTGGATAAGATATGTGAAAGAAATATTAACATAAACCCAACCCTGAGTGTTCATATAAATATACCAACGGTCACCGCATGTTTGTTCAAGAAGTACAGTGCACTAATTTGGAGGAGGTGAGCTTAAAATGAAAAAGAAAATGCTAAGAATTATCTTTTACCTTTAAAAAGTGGAGCCATAAAAGCGCTATCATGCCAAAAAAGTAATTGACATGTGGCACAACTTCCCAAGCAAAAATAGTCTACCTATCACATGTGTGAAATTAACTATGCATTACCGTAGCCATACATGTAAACCAACATCCCTTTAAACCCAATTTCTGAATCGCAAAAGAGTTTTTTCGAAGACAAAGCTCTTTCTATGATCGATCACACCAACACAATGCTAACTTGGTCACATTTCGGAATTATTCTTCAGCGCAAGGTAACTAAAGAAGGTTTCATTACCAAGAATATACACCGAACCCTCGAAAATATAAGTTTTTTGACAAATATGAGCTAGCTCTGAATCACTTGAAAATTATTGCCAAATGATCCCAAGAAAAGTCGAACTTATGAAACACGATTAGTCATGGCTTCTTCCATAATGGACAAGAGTTATTTCACGTTTCATACATTGCTTGGAATGCAAGTTTCTTCAAATAGAATCATGGATCAACAGAGCTTGATCACATAAAATGATAATTTATTTTCCACTAATGTTGATAAGAATTAGGTGGATAAGATTTGAATATTATTGATGTGAACATTCAAATAGATCTTCTTTGAAGGGTTGAACTCATTGAGAATAAGATGTGAGATTTGCAAAATGAGAACTATTCTATTGTGAGACTCATAAAACTTCATGACATTAACTGTCTTTGATTAAATATATATCCAAAAAGAAGTGACATGTGAAACATGAGGGGATGTTTGTTTCTCTTGTCCAAAAGGGAGTGCGTTATTTTTGTGAGCTTTCAATTTCGTGCTTTTGCAATTGAAATTGATTTTTCGAGCTTTTTGAAACAATCTTGGATTTTTCTAACAAATCATATTAATATTATTATTTACTACATAAAGGTATAATGATAATTCAAATACAATAGTCTCACAATACCACACACTACTCTTTTTTAACATGGAGGTATATGAAATATAATGCATGTAGCATCATGTGGGAGTTCCCAATGAAATGTACACTTTTCAAAACATAGGAAGAAAATGTACTAAATTGTCACTAAAAAAGAAAAATTTCCAAACTTCTG